>NC_085094.1:5070569-5118069 GCF_963422355.1 Corticium candelabrum
AACAACATATTAATTCTAGGAGAGAAGCGCAGGAACCAGACAGTTGCCTAGTGGCTAAACGTGTTGAAGTCTTTGCCCTACAAACAGATGACGCAGGACTGAATGCTCTATATGTACACAAACTATTAGCCAAGTTAATTTGCACATGCACATCGCATTTTGTCAGAGTCCACTATCATAGTATGTGTATACAAATCTTCATGCAGATATTGTCTACAAACATCTAGACACTATTTTCTAGCCTAGTAATTCTTGTTGCGAAGGTCAAGACTGAACCTTCTAGATAGGGCGAAAAATTGTTGCACGTGCATGTGCCGCTTCAATTGCAAGATATGTAGCTAGAGTATACGGACTCGTTTGTTGTCTAGGAAAATTCGAGACACAATTAAAACATCGAAACCGTCAACCTACTACAATTAAGTAGTAGACTGCGCGCTATCACGGGCACACTTACGTAAGTGTAGTACGGTACCGGTACCGCATTGAAGGATTTGCGTGGTAGTCTATAGCAGGTCACATTTCTTCATTTGTATGACGTCGCACGACTCACCAAGTAAACCGACATGCACGTCCATCGTTTTCTACAACGCCTTCTGAACTCCTTCTGAACTCTATTTGAGGTCAACTCAACTGAACTCTATTTGAAATCAACTCAACTGAACTCTATCTGAAGTCAACTCAACTGAACTCTATTTGAAATCAACTCAACTGAACTCTATCTGAAGTCAACTCAACTGAACTCTATTTGAAATCAACTCAACTGAACTCTATCTGAAGTCAACTCAACTGAACTCTATTTGCTCAACTCAACTCAATTAACTAACTCAACTAGCTAACGTAGAACAGTGTGCGGCTACAACTGAAAGAACATGGCCATAGCTAGTCAGCTACAACTAGTCACTTGGTAGACTACTATGTCAATGCTAGGTATAGCTACGAGAGTCAATAGTGCTAGACAATGTTTGTAGATCAATAGTGCTAGACAATGATTGTAGATCGAGTTCTACCGTTGTCACTCGGCGATCCCTGGGCTGTCTTTGACTTGAAGCTCATCCGGGGCAGCAATCCACACTGCGTCTGGGGCGAGGCTAGTCATTGTCGGGACGTACGTTCACATCTGCAGTCAAGCTGCGTGACAAGGAGGCACCGGCACCTTGGGTTGTGGCAGATGGAAACACGATTAGTAGTTCCGTGTCCGACGGGCTGGAGCGGAGTTGTCCGCGGCCAAGAGCTGCCAACGTGGTTTGGCACGTGACGAAAAGTAAAGCAAAAACAAACACCTGCTTGTGTGTTGGAAATGTGATCTCATGAGACACGCGTTCGAGTGGAAGCCCCGCTGAAACCCCCGCTGTGTCTAGTGTCTTCAGTCATTTCATTTTTAGTCATGTTAGAAACAGTGTAAGCGAACTGCGCGTTCAAGTTTCTAGTTTTGAGCACATAGGTGCTTAAAAATCAAACTTTTAATACAAAATAAATCTAGATATCACAAGAATCAAATATCAGGATGAAAAACCATTTTACAAAAAATAAAACATAGAATATAAAATTAAAAATAAAAAAATATATATAAAATTAAATAAAAATAAATAAAAATTGAAAAGTAAAAAATGAAACATAGAAATTGAAATGTAGAAAATTAAATGGCCGGACCATCCACTGACCGTTGTCGCTGCTTAAAGTTGTATTATAGAGTTAATTCATTAGAAATATAGCTAATTTGCCTACAATGTGGCATTTGTTGCAATTTTGTTTCTTCATAGTAAATGAAAATTGAGAGTTCAGATAATAAACAACATCTGATATGCGGCAGAATGACACCACGCGGACAGTTCACTGTTATTATTCAATTACCAATTGCATGGAAGACGAAAATAGACGAAACTCTTTGTACAGTATGTATAGCCTGGCCACACTCATCCACGCTCATATTTTATGACATTGAAAAAAAATTAATTGAAGATTGAGTGTGCTGTTTGAGTCTACAAATAACTTTAAATTGTACCCATACGTCAAAGTTTTCTAACCTATAGAATATTAAAATTGCAGGCAACTTTTAAGCAATCTTCTTAATTTTTAATTTAATATTTATTAATGCAACCGTATAGTGAAAATATAATAGACAAACCCACCCTGTTGGATACTGCATGTGGCTAGAAAGCCAGAAGTCACCCCATAATAATTAAGTTTCTCTTGTCGTCTTTCTTTCTTCATCTGTTAGTTGCAGACAACAAGTGTCGAATAAAGACTCTCTAATAAAGAAAAATGACACTTTTCAAAGACTTGATAATGATTAATTAACTGCAAACTCAAAATTACTAGTAGGTGATAGAGTGCATGATGAAAAACCACCATCTATATGCACACAAGAAAAAGACGACGTAAGTGCATGTGTGCACGCTGACTATATACGCAAATCCGTGAAGTTGTGTCAGAGATTATGAAAGTTTTAATTAATAAGGAAGGAGGACTGTGGTAAAGTCAGTCTACTAATTAAGTGTTCTACACGTGTAAGGGCATTTCCCGAGAGGCAATCATACGAAGTCCCTATATCTAGATGTGCCCCCTAGATGCAGTAAACTTCCGCTCTGTTTCCGGCCGTAGACCTCCATAAAGTCTGACTTATTCGCGAAGCAAGAAACATTGTAAACGTACTCCAACACAGCTACTAACATATTTAGCAGTAGAATGACAAGTTTCGCAAACAATCTGCATCTATCTTGTATGCCGGTTTTGACGATAAACGATTGCGAAGTCAAACGTCACACTAACTAACAAGTACCTATTCTTCAAAACATAAAATGCATTAGAATGTACCTTAACTATACTTTGGCTGAGTTTGGCACTGGCCCGACGCCGTTCAAGCGAGTTTTCGATGAGTTCATTAGCCAGCGCTCTGCTTTCTGGGAAAGCAACGCCCACTAGATCCGGTCACGTTTTTGCCAATATCAGCACTATAACGAAGAAGAAACTGGGCTACGACACGCACAACACAATTCGACATATGCAACTACTTTGTCTTACGACTTAGGGTTGGCTCTGTGTAGTAATGGCGACTCCGCGAGAAAAAACGGTAGCCAAGGGCGTGACTAACAGGAGCGTTGGAATGCAGTCGAAATCGCTACTAAACGGCAACGTACGCTATTCGAAACGACGTCATATGTTTCTTACGTCATAGAACTATCGGATGATGTTGGAGTTATAAATATATTTTTATATATCCGTAATCAGGTGTCAAGTCAAAGTTTGATGTATGCGCGTTGAAAATCCAACGACGGTTAAAACTTCCCGTATATAACGAAAAGATAGTATATATAATCACTATTGCCCTCGCAAAGCGAGTCCCAGAAGAAATAGGCGTTTTGGCTGCGCAATAGCTTAAAAGATAGACCCGTGCGCATGCTCAAGGATGCGCCGACCACCGGCGCTTCCGTTTATTACCCGAGGCCCGGATTTCCGGGTGGAGGGTAGAGTAGTCGTTCGATGACCGTACGACTCATCGACCGTATATATAGTTGGTTAGCGGAGATGCAAATGAAGCTATTCCGACCAATAGACGAGAAGTGGTGTCATTACTGACCAATAGACGAATGTGATGTCATCATGAGGCTCCACCTCGCTTTGTTTGGTAGCTGCTAACGAGAATTCGGCCATCGGGCGTCCGTCCTGTACATGGTGTTTAGTCCTTTGCTGTAAGGGTTTAGCACATACATTTGTACGTGTATGTTTCCCCAACAACAACCAGGGCGAGGTGTGTAGCTGTACCTGACTTGTAACATTTTGCTTGTTCCACAGTGTTTCTGCATAGTGGTTCTGCAGTCTGCCAGCTTGAATTTTGGGTGTGCGTGGCTGAGCGGCCGTGGTGTTGTTGCAACGATCACTAGTGTCGTCTTGAACAGAAATTTGGCGTTGACGGGAATTTGCGAAGGAGAACGTGCATTGTCCATGACAGCGTCTGTTTGTGGGACAAAGCGGCTCGGCCGACCTGTAAGTACGCTAGTGCGTTTCTATTCATTTCTGTTTTACGGTATCCAAAGTCAGAGCGAACAGACGCCTAGCTAATCGACATGTGCACGTGCATGTTTTCCCGCATTGATGTTTTGTTTTTGGCTCTGGGGTCACCTCATTACAACAGTAGGCGACGTCTAGCTAGACAAGCCGCACAAACAACAAGACGCCTAGAGAAGCTGCACAAAGAACGAGACATTTACATTCTTGTGAGCTGGAAAATCGGTGGTGAGCTGCTTGTTTGGTCTCCATTTGTAACCTAGGTTTCCCACCAACAAACAGAACAATGATCACGCCCGTTACTTCATCACGTAAGGCGAAGATTGCCAGCCGGCCTAGCGTCGAGGCTCTCCGACTTGTAAAATTTGGCTTGTTCCATCATTTGGAAACAACTACATTTGTAACATGCATTTAGAAACAACGCCTAGCTAATCTAGCTGCATTTGTAACGTTCCCACATCTAATTTTGTTTTGGCTCTGGTACCTATGCCACGCCTAAAACCGGCCATAGTTACGACCTCAAAAGCTGCACAAAGAACCGACGAGCGAAGGTTGTAAGAAATAGAAGCGAGGTCCTACGGGACGTTGGCTGACGGACTGCGTAGCTACCCGTTACACACGATAGCAGCCAGTCACGTGACTTACCTCAAGCTCGACCTGTGACCATTTCAATAATGCTTCTTATTTATTACCCACATCATACCATTCTGTCATACGATTTTGTCATAGCGCGACTAATTTACCTTCAAGTTGCATACCGGTCGAGGGTTTGCACCTCAAGTGCTTCTTCATTAATTAAGGGATTGAGAAACGTACCGGTACGTGGGACAGTAGGCACTTCAATTGGTTTTGTGGAGCTCAAAAATGCAGCCTTGATAAATAGAATTGAATATTGAAATTGCAAGCAACTTCTAGGCTATTTTTAATTTCTAATTCAATATTCAATTGTTGCCGAAAATTGAAAATAGAATGGACGAAATGGTTGGAAAGGACGAAATGGTCACGCACCGGTCACGCACCCATGCGGTATCTCATATCGATGCCTGCAGTCTCGTGCATATTGCAATCTCTTATTACAATCTCGTGTTACAGTCTCATATTGCAGTCTCATATTACAGTCTCACATTACAGTCTCATCGCCTCATGTCATTGTCTCATCGCATGATCTCATCGCCTCATCTCATTGTCTAATTTTGACACAAATGGAACGTCATAGGCCGCGCGTTGCGTCCTACAACACCAACAGCAGTACTGCATCTAGCGTACGTATACAGATAAATAATAATTATTAGAAACGGAAGTGATTCATGCATATGCAGTATTTGGAGGGTACGTATTAAATTTTAACCATGCACAATCAACGTCCCTAAAGGTGCTTGTTAGCTACAGAATGTGTTCTAGAGTTGCTACTCTACGTGACAAACTTCCGTCGACTGAGAAACGTCTCTAGAAGAAATGAGGGAAGAACATACCGTTATGTTTCCCCACCATCAAATGACCTGAGTAGGATGTCTGTGGGCGGGGGCAACACTTTCTCTTCTGAGAAGTTGGTCTGACTTCCTCTTAGACAGGAAATCTTTCTTAATTGGCGTGCAGTGTTGCCAAATCTATTCTGTACGTACAATACCTTCGTGGTTGTGTTTCATGATGTCGTCAAGCAGACAACTGCTGTGGCTTCTACGTCTCTGCTTCTACGTGTACACTCTCACTAGAAGCATTCGATGTGAAAAGAACAATGCAGGTAATCTCGTGCTGCATGTCTAGGCTGAACGAGCGTAGGCATCGCTCGTCTATATCCTTTTCTATACAGTTGCTGTAGACCTGGAAGCTCCTGGAATATCACTGACTGTGAACAATAGAGCAATATTGAGACAGCAATTGCAATGGCTGACTGATACGAACACTAGCACTTGCGTCATTAGACCCAAAAAGCTAGTCGTAATGACTAGCTTTGAACAATGTCTACAACTTCAGTCTGTTACAATTATTGTTGCAAACGAAAAAACATCAGTCTTATTCACATCTAGTCAGACCGAGTGGAAAGTAACTGCAAGAACATTGTGTTCATCAAAAAGGCTGGCACGAAAATGTGCGGCGAGTGGTCAGAAATCTGGAGCACTTCATTATAACTGTTCAACATTTTCAGCCAGACAACTTAGAGTTGAACTATCAGCTGGTTTTAGCATTTGTCAACTAAACATTTACGCCTATCCAGGTAAATACAATATTTTAAATTGTTTTGACTAAAATATAGTACACAGTCTGTTAATGTAAGTGACTCTAATTAATTATTATTAAACTAATTAAAGTAAACAGATGTGCTTGCTATCTCTTTCTTACACGTGTACACTACTCCAACAGCAAACTAAGCTCTAACTACAGTACGTACGTTACTACGTGCTACGAACTCTTTTTAATTAAACGTAAAAATGTGTCTCAAGTCAAGATGTGTTAGACAAATCGTTGCAGTAATCAGGGACGTACCTGGGGCATCGTATGAGTCGATTTTTGCAGTGCTCTTGTAGACTTCCCACCGAGTCCCAGTCAGTTCAACATTCTTTATTCTAATGAATATCTATTTATTAATTTTACAAGGTCAATTGGAACAAATTAGTAAATATGCATAGTATAACACTGCACATTACGTGCTAAGAAGTCTTGAAGTCTATAAATCTGCTTACATCGATCTAACTCCATCCGGACCGTGGGACCCAGGGACCACTTCAGCAGCTACAGCTTCTGTACTAAACAGCTAACTATGCTACAAATTGTATGCAGCTAAGTCTGATTGGTCGTCCACGTATACAAGGTACGAGCGGACCTCCGACTGAAGTGGGTCGGTTCTACACACTCCTTAACTCCCTAAGAACGCGCCTGTTAATTAATAACTATTTTACTGCAGTTTTTCAATTTAGTTAACTATTTAATTAATTAAACCGTTCTCTTCTATACATACAAAGAAGACAACTTTATTTTCAATAAATTTTATTAATTGTATGCAATATGTCTAGTTGGTAAGTAGATTTAGCTTAATTAATTAAGCAACAAATATTATACAAATGTGCTTTGACGTACTGGTTTCTCACAGAAAACGTAGATCTAGATTTCACAGGTTGTTCGCATGATCGTTGCTACTAGCGCTACAAGACTCGTTTAATTAGAGCTTAAACTGTGTTAACTGTCACATAAATAAAAGCTTTCAAACAAGACGCACAGGTAACTCTATCCTAGTAATGGCACCGCATCCGGGAATTACTCGTAAATTTAGTTGTTTGTCAGCGGTGCAGTGTGTGTGTGTGTGTGTGTGTGTGTGTGTGTGTGTGTGTGTGTGTGTGTGTGTGTGTGTGTGTGTGTGGTGTGTGTGTGTGTGTGCGTGCGTGCGTGTGCGTGCGTGTGTGCGTGCGCGCGCGCGCGCGTGTGTGTGTGTGTGTGTGTGTGTGTGTGTGTGGCGCTGTAGCTCAATTGGTTACTGATTGCATTTGGAGAATGAAAACATCCGGGACCTTGCAGGGTTGCAGGTTCAAGTCACAGTGATGACAAGCATGGCGTAATTTTCTTAAGCAAGAAACTTATACACAATTGCTTCTCTCGACTCAGGAGTATAAATGAGTACCTGGTCATTGACTGGGGTGGACATGACCGCTGGCTTTGGCAGTAACATCATGCAGCAGACGGGTACTTGTGGGCCTTGGTGTCCAGTCCCAAAAAGGTGCGCCATACTCAGTGCCCCTGGATGACTCTGACCAAGCTCCAGGTAGATTGTAGCGCTGGCCCTAAGCCTCCACGTAGCGCATGGAGGCCCTGTCTCTAGAGGCAGATGGAGCTATCTCCGCAACTGACCTTAATTAAGGTTGACGTCATTTCACGAATGACGTAAAGGGCTTGACATTTGTCCATTTTTTGTCCATTTTGTGTGTGGTGTGTGTGTACTTGAATACGTTGTTTAGGAACTTATGATCATTAATTTAATACATTGTTTGAGTCTTACAGTAAAAGATTCGGATAATTGAGTATGTGCTAGCTATGAACACATTACTTTGTAGCAGGTTTATGCAGTAAATTACTAATCTACTAAGGCAAATATGACATGAAAAATTGAGACATTTTGTCATGTACAACACCCTCGGCCACTTCTGCTAAAGTTTGTGTTAGTTGTTTCCTGTTATGCCAATGCATCTTTGTGACATCGACGTCCACACTCAATCCTTGATGACTGCATGATTAGACTCTAGTACAAACCTGACGTTCGTGTAAATATTGAAGCAAATGCACTGGTTGTAGGAAAACCAGTGATGGTGCTTGTGTCGTATCTATAAGCTTTAATTAATTTATCTTTAATACTTTCATTCTTAGCTATATGTAGTGCATGTTTCAAGTATGCTATGACTTTATCATGTACTTTGTCTGTCTGCTATTTCAGATATAGTGTAGTGACACAATGTCATTATAATGTGATACACGCACTATTGCAAAGTGTTTAGCGACTACAGCAGGATAATGCAAAATAACATAATGTACACACCAGCAACGATCTTAAAAATACGGTACAATGTACAGACATAAGCAGAGTTGCATGTATTCTTAGTAAACAACTGGAAAATTGTCGAGAAATAATTGTGCTTATTTGAGCAAATGAATGACAATTTGTAACTATGGTTGACGTTTATGTTTTTCATTTTGTCAGTTGCTCCAGTCTTTCCTGCTATGACCTCACAGCCATCCACAGTAAACACTCAACATTCTGAACAGAATCATGTTTATCAGATTGGAGAAACTGCTCATGTGTTATCTGGCCACGATTTTATGCTTTCTTGTAATGCATTTGGTCATCCAACTCCGTCATATCAGTGGCATACCCTTTCTCCCAAGAAAACACTTAAAAGTTCAAGTAATGTAAAAGTCAATGGCAACACACTCACTATCACAGATGTTCACAAATCTAATGAAACTGAGTACAAGTGCACTGTCAACAATAGTAACGGCATGACTGAGCGAACTTCTGAACTGAAAGTGTACGGTAAGGTATTATGTTTGTCTGTAATGCTTTCTTTTAATTTGTATTTTAATTTTAAAGCAATTTAAGTTATGCGTGCGTTGGTTATTTGTGTCAAATAGATGAAGATGTAGAGTTCTCGATGTGTAAATGACTAAGAATGCATGTGATGTCAATGAATGAATGGATTACTATCTACAGAATATCACCGTGTTCTATCATTTTGTTTGTTTAATATCTATATTGATGACGTACTCAATCAGCTATCTCATTCTGGCGATGGTGCAAAGATTGCCAACATGTATGTGGGGTGCATGGCCTATATGCAGATGATATAGTGTTGGTGTCTCCAACGAGAATGGTGTTACAATGAATGCTTGATATGTGTACATCTTTTGCCGACAGTAACGGTTTGACATTCAATGTGAGTAAAGCTGGATTTACAATATGCAAATGCTTGAGCGTCGCGTCGCGTGCGTCGCGTCGCGTAGTACAAATTCAAATTGTAAATGGTCGACGCGACGCAACGTTCGACGGACGCGACGCGTCGAAATAGAACCAAGTTCTACTTGAGCGTCGAACCGGAAGCTGTTCACGTCGCGTCGCAGTAGCACCTTGATCTCGACCAATCACAGCCAACTATAAATGCACGTGTGGCTTTCGTGAGCAATGATTATTGATTTCGGTGTTGTACTCGACGTTGAGCGGTCTATAGATTGTGTATGGAGCTGTCCTTGCTTGCGGATGATCAACTGCAAGATGTACAAAGACCTGCGTGCAAGGGAGAACGCGTAGAAATTGATTTTGAGCAAGTTGGGGGTTCCGGCAGAGTTCTGCTAGTAGAAAATCGAAACGCGAGTAGTCAGTTCAATAATTCAGGCGGGGACGTCTACGGCGAGCTGAATCGTATTGCGAATGGTACGACGCGTGTGATGCGATACCTGCCACTCCCACGCAAGACAACGTGACACGACGCACGCGACGTGACGCTCAAGCGTTCCCATATTGTAAATCCAGCTACAGAGTGTGGTGATTGCGTTTGTGAAGTCAAGATTTGTTTGCGTGGAGGATCCCCAGCTAGTGCTTAACCACAACACATTGCCTTGGAAGTCTCGTATCACTCATTTGGGGGTAATACTGGATGAGTTATGCAGCAATGCCACTGCCGTGTAGGATAGAGTTAAGAAATTTTGTGGAGCTGTCAATTCTGTTGTGTCACGTTTAGGTGGTAAAGTTTCGCCAGATCAAGTGTGGATAAAAATAGTAGACACTCAGCTGTTTCCACTACTATCTTATGGTGGTCACCTCTGGAATATTGACAAAGCTTCTATAGCAAGAACTGTAGACGTAGCTTATCGGAAAGGAATTCGACGTGGTTTTAGAATGACGTCAAAAGATTCAATACGTGAGGGACTTAAAGACTGTTTTACAGAAGCTTCAGAAAAGATCAAAGACTCTAACTACTACTCATGAAACGAGCAACTCACTCCGTAAATTACCTTGTACAAGGACTGTCATGGTTGCTTTGCAGACGTAGTTCTGGATATTTGTTTAGTGTAATAGAGACTAAAATCTTGTTTGTTTTTTCCTGTAGAGACTTGAGGGAGTTCCGTGAATTCTTTTAAATTTTATTTTAGTGTTACTTTGGTTATATTTGTGCTACTTGTGTGTATAGTGTGTATAGTGGATGTATGTGTAGTCGTTGCCCCTGTGTGGCAACTGCACCAAATTGTGGTGTGTCAAAAAATAAATTAAAATTAATTAGTTACCCTCCTACAACTAACTATAAATGCAAAGTTTACAAGAAATCAGAGTTTCCTAAAATAAATGTTATGAATGATTGACTTTAATATGTATTATTAAACAATTTATGTAGCACTTGCTTACGACTTCTTGCTTGTTGCAATCTTATTTGGCAAGTCAAGACAAATACTGCATGTTATGGTGGTCAAGTGTTGTGTAGCTGCTCATAATCTGTTGTTGTAGCTGTTAGAACTAGAATGATTACTTTCTTTTCTGTGTTGCAGAAAGAAGGAAAAAGTGTAAAAAACCAACTATAGCCCGTAGTTCTGCCTTTTCTCTTATGGTCTCATTCAACTGTCCATCTTATAATACAGAGGATCACTACGCTTGTCGCATCAACACCTATGACGTCCAATTTCGTCAGATGGATAACGATGACGACTTTATAACCAGAGTTTCCAATACAGATTTATTTAAGCTGGACCATCTGATTCCATTCACTTCTTATGAAATCAAAGTAAATGTGACTTTTAACCAATCTTACTGCAGTTCATATTCTGATGTAGTTGTTGGTAAGACAGATCCAGTAGGTGAGAAGAGAATTAAATGTGTAGTAACATTTTATGTCTTGTACTAATTTGCACTTTTATATATTCTTTGCAGCACCATCTCCTCCAAGACAGATCAGAGTTCAGTCTTTACTGGCAACTAGCGTTGTTCTGACATGGAAGGCACCTCCTTATGTCAATGGATCTCACCTCACATATTATATCAATTGTACATCCTCCAGTAGTACTATGGTAACTTCAAAGACCAGCACACAAACAACTATTACTTTGGTTGGTCTTACACCCTATATTCAATATAAAGTCATAATTCAAGCTGCTACTTATGCCCAAATCAAAGTCAGCTCTTCCATTTGGCTAAAAAGTGTTCATTCTAGAATATCATTTACAACTCGTCAAGCAAGTATGAAGTATCTTGTGATGTAATTTTTGTCACCAAATCTTGATTAACCTAATTCGTTCGTTTGTTGTTCAGGACCCAGTCCTCCAATCAATGTACAAGTTGACACAATGTTAGCTTATTCGGCTGTGATCAAGTGGCGGCGTCCTTTAGTATCCAATGGACCAATTTCAAACTATAGACTTTGTTACATAATTTATGTTAGTAGCAAACGTACTTGTAGAACAACTAACACTACTGAAAGTCGCCTCACCAACCTCAAACCTTTCTCTATTTACCTTCTAATTGTGAGGGCTGTCAATGTTGAAGGATCCACTAAACTGGAAAGCAGTTGGAGCAGGCAAATAGAATTCCGAACTTTGTCATCTAGTAAGTGAGTTACCAATTTGTATTAAATGAACGCAAATAACATTTATTTCTATTTGTACATGAAGTTCCAAGCCAACCACGACAATTGACTGCCACTGACAAACAAATACAATCAGTTCATCTTAAGTGGCAAAAACCTTCTAATCCTAATGGAATGATAGCAAAATATGAGATTATTGTAGTGCAGGGAAAAGATATTGATCCTAGTAGCTATGATAGCAAGATATTGTTTGTTAGCAAGACTGTCAGTTGGAGAATCTCAGCTTTCACGGTAACTGGATTGACAGAGTTAACACGATACAGTGTGTGGCTTGTTGCAGTCAATATTCGACGAGCTGACAAAGCAAAATTAACTAGTCCTCCAAGTCAAGTGATAACATTTGATACAAAGGGTGGAGGTTAGTGTAAAGAAAATAACGTGTTTCTATTTGCTTTTATTTGTATTTTGTGTGACAGCAAATACTGCTCCTCAAGAAATTACGTCTCTCCAAGTGACTAGTAATTCAGCTCTAATCACTTGGCAGCAACCACTGTTTTCAACACCAAGATCAGTTACTGCGTACTATATCAGATATTATAAATCAACAAAACCTGATCACAACAGATACCCGCAAAATACAAGGGAAAGAAGATTCAATCTTACTAATTTGGACATTCATACAGACTATACAATAGACATAGCAGCTTTTGTGCGTCCTCTGTTGTCTCCTTATGCATCATATAATTTTACAACTAAACAAGCTGGTGAGTGAGTTGACCAATTTTAATATGCTGTCATTAATATTAATTACTGTGTATTTTAGCACCAAGTCCTCCACAGAGAGTAAAAACGAATGACATCGGATCTAGAAGTGTATCAATATCTTGGGCGCCGCCACTTCGTGCCAATGGTGTGTTGAAGAAATACAGAATATGTATTCAGTCTGATAACACTAGCCGACCCAATAATCTTAATAATGGCAATAAAACAGTTTCACAGTTGCAGAGAGTTGTAACAATCGGCAAATTGATTCCTTTCACTACCTACTATGTTTGGGTTACTGCCATCAATGTGGAGGATGGGCAAGAATTAGAAAGCAAATTTGAACGTCCCACTGATTTCAAAACCAATGCAGAAGGTATACAGAATATGAACAATCTGATCGTGAGGACTGCATAGTTTAGATTTTTAAGTTATTTTATTGTTTTAGCATCATCACCTACAAGGAAAGTTCGGTGCTTGAACATCACTTCCCATTCAGTCGTTTTCTCATGGGGAAAGCCAGCCAAAGTTTATGGAACTATTGTTCAATACAACGTGTCTTTAGTTTCCTTTCCAAAGCAAGAGATTGTCAAAACATACCTAGCAGAAAAACATGAAAATACTTCTTTTTTTCTTTTTGTTGACAATCTTGTGCCCTATACTCAATATGCTGTTACAGTTCAGGCTGGAACTCGTACTACATGTTGTTCAACTTTACTGTGGAGTGATCCCAACACAGATGAATCACAAGTCACGTTTACAACACAACAGGCTGGTTAGATCGACATACTCATCAACCACTTATACTTAAGACTTGTTTACAACACGTTTCTGTATTCTTTTTGTAGCTCCTTCACGCCCAGCAAGACCAAGTGTTACAAATGTTCTCTCTCGTTCTTGTCTAATTAAGTGGAAACCTCCTGACACTCCTAATGGTGACATTCTGTTCTACCTATTGTCCTTATCTAAGGAGACTGACAATATTGATCCATCGAGATCACATAACACATCAAACATCGATACATTTAGACATCCTGCAAAAAACAGCACTCTTCAAATGAAGTTGTCTTCTTTATCGCCTTACACATCTTACGGAGCCGCAGTAACTGCAGTCAACGTCATGAATAATGCAGAACTAAAATCCCAACAGAGTGAACTAGTGAATTTCACAACTGCAGATGAAAGTCAATTTTGTAGCATTTTGTGAGATGTACTTAGTGCAATGTTTGTGTTGTAGAGCCTGCTGCTCCGTCAAAGTGTACTGTGAACAGACGAGAAGCAGACTTTATATTTATGTCGTGGCAGCCTCCTAAACCAAATGATTACAAAGTTGCTTTCTATTACGTAAAGCTGTTTGTTTAAAAAAATATTCTTTGTGATATATTTACATAAATATTATTGCATGAACTTGCTTCAGGTTAACTACACAACTACAAGAGAGTCAAGAACATTCTCAAATATTGTCTATAGTTGCAATACTAGCATCAGCAATTTATCGCCCTTAACAACGTTCGACATCACTGTCACTGCCGTTGTAAACAACACACAACTTCGGGAAGGATTTCCTTGCCATTTGAAAACTCAGACTATTATTGAAGGTAAGTGTATGAAACAATTACAGACATTTATCTCTGTATATTAGTACTGAAAGTTTCAGAAAGACCGTTACTGCATTATTCATCACCAGCCACTACCATTGATAAGGCAGGTTAGCTTAAGTTTAGTCATTACAAGTTATTTTAAATTAACCTTGATTGTTCTGATGGCTTCAGCTACAGCTCGTTCTCCTTCAAATATACCCAAGCCTACAAACATTCTTTCTCGTTCGGCTAACATTCGATTGAATCTTCCAACAAAACCCAATGGCGATACCCAATTTTACGTATTGTCACTTTATGAAAAGCTAGATATCAGTGCCTCGGATGAGAAACCGTGGAAGTTTAACAAAGAAATTCGTGCCAACGGCAGCACACGTCAGATAAAGCTCACGGTTCTGTCGCCATACACTTGGTATAAAGTTTCAGTTAGAGCGGTCACAGTGTTTAAAGGATCGAGTCAAAAAATCCAGGAGACTATTACCGTTAAATTTCGAACGAGTGACGAAGGTATGTAGGTATATGTTCAGACCCATGGACGGGAATGCGAACCATTCGCGAATGAGTGGACCATTATGAGAATTTGGGCTAACGATTTGTGAATGGTTTGAATCATTCGCGAATGGGTTGCGAATGGGTTGCAAACAGTTAACCCGCATATGTAAATTCCCGTACTGTTTAACCAAATCGCGAATGGTTCGGATTTGTGCGTGTACGGGTCGAGACACATACAAATATAATGTTTTCTGTTAATAAATGATTTTCTTTTCTTGTTTAGCACCTACGGCTCCATCTAATTGTGATATCAAGAAAAGGAGCAGCACATCTATTCATCTGTCGTGGGACACTCCTTATCCGTTTGACTACAAAGTAGAATTTTACAAAGTAAAGGTACAGTATACGTTTAACATTTTACGCAATATTTGCATGGTCAGCTGATTAAATTCTGTCAGGTCAGCTATGCATTGAATAGAGACGTAACAGCTAAGTTGCTCACAGTATACGATCAGTCCGTTCAACTAAGAAAATTGCGTCCTTATACGATGTATGATATAACCGTCGTTGCTGTCACAAGCAATACAAGAGTTCTTGAAGGGCCACCTTGCTATTTGCATACACGGACTACTTTGCCAGGTACTACTATAAAGAACTCGTATAGAGACTCTACGTTTAATTGGCGTGTCTGTTTATATCTGCATGGTTTGTCTGTCCATGCACACACGCACGCACACACACACACACACACACACACACAAACAAACAAACAAACAAACAAACAGCCGACTTGTAATTGAGTTGCATATGGTCGTGCACACAATTTCTTTGCTCTAACGTATTTTTGTCTGCTATAATTACCAACTGTTCGATTTAGTACCGGACACTCCTTCCAACTGTACAGCCACGAAAACCAATTTAACTTCTCTTCTTGTGAAATGGAATCCTTATTCTTTAAGAGACGACGCAGTTGCATTCTATCAAGTAATTTGTATATTACAATTTGTTGGGAAAGACAACTTTCAATGTATGTTGTGAGCTTAGTTGACATTTAAGTCTCAATTCGAGACGAAAATCGTCAAGAGCATACAAACGAGACTTCAAGAGACGAATCTTACACCTGATACCAACTACAACATCACAATTAGTGCATTTACAAACAACACGAAACTATTGAGTGGGCCACCATGTCAATTGTTAGCAAGAACCGGCAAAAAGAATATTCGTATGTAGTTGATTGATGATTTGCTGAAAGTCTGTGTGTAAATATTTATAATTATATGTGCGTTTGTATACATTTTGGTTTAGATGATTCGAAGTCTACAGCAGCACCTCTTGTTATTGCTGGAGTGTTACCCTGCTTGCTGGTGATTGTTATTATTGTTGTTGCTGTTTATGTCGTTTGGCATCGCAAGAGATGCTGCAACAATCACATGCAGAAGAACGATGCCAAAGACACAGAAACAAAGGCTCGTTGCTGTGAGATGCCATCAATTGCACAAACCACACGGTAAAATAATGATATATATATATATATATATATATATATATATATGGAATAATATTATATTTTATAACAAACTACTAACAGACAAAACCGGCAAATCCCAAGCAATTACATCAGCATCTAACATTAATCTACTTTGTATCATACGAGCATTAAATTTTCACAAATTAACAGACAATTGTTGCATTAAATTAGAATACGCTTGTGTAAAAGGAATACTAGTCGCAGTCACTACTTTAGACGCAATAGTTTTAATAGTATATATATATATTAAATATTTGCAATGATGTTGTGATGTCTTTTGCAGTTCAATCGATGATCTAGACATGACAAAAAGTAATGCATACAATTCTGTCACCGTGGAGACAAGTGAGATTGCTTCGTACACTGACGCTGGCACAACAGTGATGCAGAGCGAGGTTGGGTCACTAACAACACCAGACGATTCCATTGTCTACGAAGAGCTAAACAGTTGAATTTACATCAATGAGAAATACAACATACTAAGGTCAACACGAAACAAACTCGTATCACGTTTCTGTATACTAGGAGGAAGAAAAACCTTTCAAAATGTGCTACATATGAAACTGCACTGTTGAAACTATGAAGCTTAGCTAGATACAATTTAATTAATACAGCCAACGATGGCTGAGTTTCGTCGATAAATGCCCGTATATACAGTACAGCACAGAAACGCGCCATTGCATGTACTCTTGAATTCTAATTTCGTTAAACCAATTGACGCAGATTAGGTACAGAGAAATTGACACTTATTAATTTGTTATTAGATAAAATACCACCCTATCCATAATAGAAAAAGTTATACTCGGTACTTCAAAACGTTGATGTCATATCCCGATCGCGTCTATACAACATTGAAATATTCATAAAATTACATTTTTACTCAACAGGTCGAGTGTTGTTTTCAGTAAGTTTTCTTTGGTTAGATAGAGACGAGTGTCAAGCACAATCGACTTATTTGTAAATTTTTGTAGTTGCTAATCTTTAATAGATAAGTCTAAAAACATTTTGAGAAAATGATGGGTAAGTAGGGATGGGTATGTACTTAATCATGCTCATCTCCTACATCACAATCCGGTACTGTGAGTGTCACACACGACTGCTGCGTTTTAATTAATTTAGGTAAAAAAGATTGTGATGTAGGAGATGAGCATGATTAAGTACATACCCATCCCTACATACCCATCATTTTCTCAAAATGTTTTTTTATTTTTTAGGTAAAAAGATTGTGATGTAGGAGATGGGCATAAATGACATAAGTACATACCCATCCTTACATACCCATCATTTTCTCAAAATGTTTTTAGACTTACGTAGTTTGAAATGGAAATGACAGTCCTAGTAAACGTGTGCAGCTCGGCCGGGATTTCAATCTTTGATTGCATCTTTAGACAACTCCCACGTTACGCTCAGCATGCACGGAAGTACGTAGCAGCTGACGGATGTACGCAATAACACTGATTGCATCTATAAACAACTCCCATTACCTAGGGTTCCACGGAAAAAGATACACGCTTAGATGCACAGAGAGTCAGACAGAACGCCGCGCCGTTGAACATAGTGGTACTGTACATGTTCAACTACACGCAACTGTTAGCAGCATATAGCAGCAGGTGGAAGTGGCAGCTAGGCTTCCAAACGGTAGTCACATGTACACACGTGACCGGAACAACATGGCGTTGTGTAGCCTCGGATCCCAGACGTTTCTACAGGCGCCTGCGTACAAAGCACAGAGTAGGCGGGGAAAGAGAAAAAGTGGGCGGGAAGAAATAAACGTCTGGCCGCGCTTCTATAGAAAACCAGTTCGGAAATAGGCGTACTCACAATAGACAATTTGATAATCATATTTCCTACATCAACATACTAATAGAGCTCGTGGGACAATTCCTCAGGCTCTATTCTTTGTCCTTCGCGTCTGCAGCTAGCTGCCATGGCAAATTTTGGAACGCCAAAGAAGCCTTCATCCGATGTTTGCCGAATATGTGGAACACAATTCAGGAAAGATAGGAGAGACAAAGTTAGTCTGTTTCACACCACCACACGTCTCCACGGTCTTCTGCAAGAAGCTACGGCTGTTGCTGTTCACGAAGACGATGGCTTTCCTCAGTTTGTTTGTACCACTTGCCGCAACCAGCTCCTAAAATTTGAGCGTCTCCATCGTCAGCTTGAGGAAACCAGGACTTTGCTATGTGGTGCTAGCCGTCAAACAGCGATGACTTGCAAATTTAAGAGGAGACGACGGCAATCTCCAGGAACACCATCGATCCAGCAAACTAGCAAGAAGCCAGACCAAACTGTCAGCCCCGCTTCACCTAGCAGGAACAAGGTGTCTAACCTTAGGTAAGTGACAGCTCTAGAGCTCATTGTGCAGTACAGTAGGATCATTTAGTTTGCTGCAACAGCAGTAGCGATGAACAGCCATCTAGATCCAAGGCTATCATATCTCTCTTCGACTCCCAGCCGGAAAGAGACCTGCATTTGTTTGGTGTTGACAATTGTGAGGTCACACCTCTCTTGTCTTTGGATGTACGCGAGGAAATATCTAGTGATTTTCTTGCCAACTTCGATGTTGACAACACTGGTACAGTTCTGTTTATATCCTGAAAACGTTAGTTTCAACAGGGCTGGTTTTTCCATGCAGGCAGCGGTTTGTTTGAAACAGCACTATCTGCAGAACAATCTCTACGTGTCAGTTCCATACACATAGAAGCTGTTGCAACTACGGATTTGCCATCTCAGATTGCTATTCCTTACCCTGAATTTCATGAATCAGACAGGTTAGTCACTGCCTAGACACAAATTAATTAAATTGTCTTTATTGCATGGTTTGTTAACAGAAGTGAAGATGGTGTTGGAAAGAACAACCCTAAGGAATTTGATGCTTTTGTCAAAGTAGGTGCATACTAACTGGAATTAACTCCCTTTTAACTAATTAAAATAAAGTTATAATTAAAAACCTGTTAATTGCCAGTAGCACATGGATGAATATTTGTTACACTGTTGCACTGTTTTATCATGTTGCATAGTGTTCATATATATAATTGCCTTAATGTGATAGAAAAATAATCCTTAAGGCAGTTTAATTAATTACTTATAACACAATCTTTGGATATGGTACTGTACAAATAGTGTCTAACGTGTTATTTTCGTGTTATTTTATTTTCGTGTTATTTTATTTTTGGTAAATTCAGTGTGACTTTCTTTATCTAAAGTAAGATAACACCTAACATTTTCTAAGTACTGTACTTCAGGTGTAGAAGGCACCAATAGAATCAAAGTAACCTGAATACTTCACAAACTCTCAGAAGTCTTGCGCACAGTGATGAGAACTGCCTGCTTGGAGAAACAAGCCTCCCCAGAGCAACCCACAAATGCAAGAGCCAAGGTGCACAATGTTTATGACACTATAGGTAGTGGGCAAGCGGTACAGTACTAGATCTCACATCACGCCCAAAATTTCTTCTACTTTTGCCACACCAAGTCTGTACCTCCTCGTCTTACCGAAATTAGGTTATACTAAAAGGTATTTCCTTCTGAATTACCAAAATTTTAAAACGCCGAAAATATAACACATACAGTATTGTACACATGCATCTGTACATGTAACTCATGTTTTGTTGGTCTGTTGACTGATGACATAAAACAATAATTCACTGTACATGACTTGGAAGCATAGGTAGAGGATTGGGATCTAGATGATAAAGCTTGATAAGTGATGCAGTCACAATCTTAGCTAGACCATCTATAGGTGTAAGCGTTTAGGAGTGAATTTCCACCTTGAAACATGCCGAAAATAATGATTTGGGGTTCTCTAGCATGCACGAGACCAAAGGAAGTTTGTTGACTGTACACTCAAACCTCCCTAATCCGGACATTATGGGACCAGCGGCTGTCCATGTTTTAATGTGCATTAGATCCTTGGAATCTCAGACAACTTTAATGTAAGGTTTGGTACTGTACAACGTCATACCATTCCTGCATACAGTATGCGTATAGAGTCACACTTGTACTAGACTGTAATGTACATGTGCACTTGTACTACAGTTACATACCTTACAC
Source organism: Corticium candelabrum (assembly GCF_963422355.1). Classification (NCBI taxonomy): domain Eukaryota; kingdom Metazoa; phylum Porifera; class Homoscleromorpha; order Homosclerophorida; family Plakinidae; genus Corticium; species Corticium candelabrum. The sequence goes on from NC_085094.1 coordinate 5,091,065, forward strand.
ACTGCACGTGATAGTCAAGACGGCTCATGCCAAAGTGCTTATCCTAAATTTGTGCATCTTTTGGAATCTTATGCTAACGGAACAATATACCAATTATTTGGTAGTTTAAAGTAGAGCTATATGTATTTGCAACAAACATATTTATGGGAACAATTTATCCAAAACGTCGTTCTGTCTGATTCTCTACAATGAGCCTGGTGTACACTGAACAAGTACACCTCAACAGCAGCTACATGCAGGAATCGCACAACTGAAGCATTCATGACAATGCGTATAGTAACTAATTAAATGAAATCGAGCATTGGTATTCATGTCTTGATATTCCTTAACTTAATTAAACTGTATTTGGCTTTTATATCACTGTGAAATACCCGTTCAGGGAGTACAAGAGGATTCTTAATCCCAATTTGGCAGGCATAGGGAGATCATTGGCTACTGGGAACATAAACAAACTGGCAAGAGCCATCTCCAAAGTCTCTAATCTTATGTTGAAAGTCACTGACTGCCTTTGCAAGACAGTAAACAAGGAGTGTGAGAATCTGCGCAACCATCATCCAATTGTGTTCTGAGGAATACCTCACTCTCAGAATTAACTAGTTTAAAAATTGAGACCGTGGCAGACGAATTAGCAGGGTCTGCTCCAACTTTCTGGAAGTTGCTCACTGCAGCTGCATGCTGACAGTGGCAGTCGCCTACTATGTGCAGCAGTCTATTAACTCGTCTTAGTGTGGCTGCTGGTTGTCTCCTGAAAACAAGAAATCAGCGCATGTCTGCCCTGCAATACATTATCAGTATAGTCATGCATAATTCAGGAGCGAAGAAGAAGGCTTTTATGAGGCTAAACAGGCTTGGCCTGGCAATGTCTCATAAACGTACTCTTGTAAAGCTTAAGCAAATAGCCAGCACCTTTGATTCTTCTTTAATTTATTGGAATGAGTGCATAGAGAGCATGCACAGATTAGGCCAGTTTACACACGTAGCTAGTGCGGAAGCTGACCAAGCAGAATGTCCTAAAAGTGGACATGGCATTAGCATGCCTTCATTGCCTGGGTCAGTAGAATTTAACTCTGGTGCTCTGTCTGGTGTAGACCTTTACATATAGCTATACCAGATCACTGGTGACAATGTGGATCTAGATATCAAAACAAAGTATATGACACTTGATCGCAGAAACAAGTCCTTGCACTGGTTTAATCTTATGTCAACTGACCAAAGGGTCGTGCCGCCAAGTGTTTTGTTCAAGAACAGACCACGATGTTCCATCTTGGCAGTCTCTGATGCAGCATTTCTTCCATCTGCAAGTGATCACCAATACCCTCGTGATGAGTTCGCGGTGCTTGTTTCTAGAGTGATCACTAAGTTTCTCCCTGCATTTGCACAGTTTTCAAAGTTTGTGGCACAGCACATCATCCATGATCACATGTTTGATGCCAGTAGGAAGTCAGAGAGACACTGTCTAGGTCTTCTTGAATTAAATGAAAACAAACAACAAGACATGGTGGAGATAATGTCTCATCTCAATAAAAGATATGTTTCATATCAGTTTGAAGATGGTGACAATGCCATATCTCAACCTCTTTTGCGCTTGCAGTTTGGTGGTGACCACACTTGGTATAATGTTTCAGCTAGAGCGGTCACAGTGTTCAAAGGATCGAGTCGAAAAATCCAGGAGACTATTACCGTTAGATTTCGAACGAATGACGAAGGTATGTAGGTATATGTTCCGACCAATATGGGAATGAGAACCATTCGTGAATGGGTGGACCATTATGGGAATTCGTGCTAACCATTTGTGAATGGTTTGAATCATTCGCGAATGGGTTGCGAATGGGTTGCAAATAGTTAACTTGCATATGGAAATTCCCGTCTCTTTAGCCAATTCGAGAATGGTTCGGATTTGTGCATATACGGGTCGGAACTTATACAAATATACTGTTTTCTGTTAATAAATGTTTTTCTTTTCTTGTTTAGCACCTACGGCTCCATTTAATTGTGATATCAAGAAAAGAAACAGCACATCTATTCGTGTGTCGTGGAACACTCTTTATCCGTTTGACTACAAAGTAGAATTTTACAAAGTAAAGGTACAGTATACGTTCAACATTTTACGCCATATTTGCATGGTCAACAGATAAAATTGTGTCAGGTCAACTATGCATCGAACAGAGACGTAACGGCTCAGTCGCTTTCAGTGTACGATCAGTCCGTTCAACTAAGAAAATTGCGTCCTTACACGATGTATGATATAACCGTCGTTGCTGTCACAAACAACACAAGAATTCTTGAAGGGCCACCTTGCTATTTGCAAACACGGACTACTTTGTCAGGTACGCAGAATTCGTGTAGAAACTCTACTTTTTATTGACGTGTCTGTCCATATCTGGTTTGTCTGTCCATGCACAACACACACACACACACACACACACACACACACACACACACACACACACACACACACACACACACACACACACACACACACACACACACACACACACACACACACACACACACACACACACACACACACACACACACAATCAAACAAACAGGCGACTCGTATTCTATTTGCATGGTCGTGCACACAATTTCTTTGTTCTGACCTATTGTCTGTCTGCTATAATTAACAACAGTTCGATTTAGTATCGAACAATCCTTCCAACTGTACAGCCACGAAAACCAATTTAACTTCTCTTCTTGTGAAATGGAATCCTTACTCTTTAAGAGACGACGCAATTGCATTCTATCAAGTAATTTGTATATTACAATTTGTTGGGAAAGACAACTTTCAATGTATGCTGTGTGCCTAGTTAACATTTCAGTCTCAATTCGAGACGAAAATTGTCAAGACCATACAGACGAGACTTCAAGAGGCGAATCTTACACCTGATACCAACTACAACATCACAATTAGTGCAATTACAAACAACACGAAACTATTGAGTGGGCCACCATGTCAATTGTTAGCAAGAACCGGCAAAAAGAATATTCGTATGTAGTTGATTGATTATTTGCTAAAAGTCTGTGTGTAGATATTTATAATTATACGTGCATTTGTATACATTTTGGTTTAGATGAGTCGAAGTCTACAGCAGCACCTCTTGTTATTGCTGGAGTGTTACCCTGCTTGCTGGTGATTGTTATTATTGTTGTTGCTGTTTGTGTCGTTCGGCATCGCAAGAGATGCTGCAACAATCACATGCAGAAGAACGATGCCAAAGACACAGAAACAAAGACTCGTTGCTATGAGATACCATCAATTGCACAAACCACACGGTAAAATTATGTCTAATATATATATATATATATATATATATATATATATATATAAATATGTATGTATGTATGTATGTATGTATGTATGTATGTATGTATGTATGTATGTATGTATGTAATTTTTGGCAATTATGTTGTAATGTATTTTTTTGTGCAATCGATAATCTAGACATGACAAACAGTAATGCTTACAATTCTGTCACCGTGGAGACAAGTGAGATTGCTTCGTACGCTGACGCTGGCACAACAGTGATGCAGAGCAAGGTTGGGCCACTGATAACACCAGACGATTCCATTATCTACGAAGAGATAAACAGTTGAATTTACATCAATGAGAAATAAGACATACTAAGGTCAACACGAAACAAACGCGTATCACGTTTCTGTATACTAGCAGGAAGAAAAACGTATCAAAATGTGCTACACATAAAGCTGCACTGTTGAAACTATGAAGCTTAGCTAGATATAATTTAACTAATACAGCCACCGATCTCAGGTTTAATCAACGACGACTGAGTTTCGTCCATAAATGCCCGTACAGTACAGCACAAAAGCGCGCCATTGCATGTACTCTTGAATTCCGATTTTCGTTAAAGCAATTGACACAGATTAGGTACAGAGATTTTTACACTTATTAATTGTGTTATTAGATAAAATACCACACTATCCATAATAGAAAAAGTTAAACTCTGTACTTCAAAACGTTGATATCATATCCCGATCGCTTCTATACAACATTGGAAATATTCATAAAATTACATATTACTCAACAGGTCGATTGTTGTTTTCAATACATTTGCTTTGGTTAGATAGAGACGAGTGACAAGCGCAATCGACTAATTTGTAAATTTTTGTAGTTGCTAATATTTAATAGATATATACACTATAGGTATCCCGTGTAACAAAACCAAAAAGTCTGCCGTCACTGATACCAATACATAGACGATGGAACCGTTCCGGCAGGACCAAACTACTTTTTCAAAAATGTACTTTGCCAACCATTAGCGTATACTTCCGGGAGTAGATGATTAATTAATTAAATAGGTAGACTAATTTTACCACAGTCTGCTGCGTATTAAGTATTCGAAGTCATCAAGTTGCTAGTGCGCATGTTCAATCCTAATGTCAGTGTCACGAGTTTTAATATTTTTAGTTGGCATAGAAAAACTTATCAACGTGCGCTAGTCGACCACGTCTATTTAGCGCGAGTTGAATTTTGCTTTCGTCAATCCCAATGTAAAACTAGACTTTTTTGTTAACATAAAAAGTCTCTTCTTTTAGCCATTTACTTTATGAGCGCCTAGATGCAACTTTGTATTTTACACGAATGGTTTAACAGCCTCCAGAACTGTCAGTTCTAGGAAATAAAGTGTCTACAAAATCAGGAAAGATGTGTCGATAGAGCGCTCACCCACGCACATGCCTCCCCATTTCATCAAAGGCGATGTGAACAACGTATATATGAACAGTGCCTCAACATTGACTAGTGGCTGGACGTGTCGAAGTTTTTGCTCTAATTTGCACATGCACATCGCAGACTGTCAGAGTCCACTAACTGTATAGAAGCCCTAGTGTTTTCAGATATTGTCTGCAAACATATTTTCTAACATTCTAATTTTTAGTTTTAATTAACTGTTGCGAAGGTCAACCGTAGAGCTAGAGCGAGTAGATGTGCCTCGATCAAACAGCATGCATCGTTCCAATTGCAGGATATGACATCGTGTAGCTAATACCGGCCACGCGTTGCCAACAGCAACTAGCGCTACAACGTACAGATCTAGATAAATGATAATTACTAGTTAGACAGAAAGAGTGATGCATGTAGACTAGCTACGTGCAATAGTTGGAGAGTATACTTTGACCACAGTCAATATGCCTAATTAACTAACTAGAGAGTGTGCCAATGCAGTTGCGCTCTACGTGACAAACTTCCGTCGACCGAGGAACGTTAATCTTCTATAGAAGAAATGCGGAAGAACATACAGCTAGGTTTACCCCACGTCTACCAAATGATCTGAGTAGGATGTCTGTAGGCGGGGGCAACACTTCCTTTTCTGAGAAGTTGGTCTGACTTCCTCTTAGACTGGAAATCTCTCTGAACGCGTGCAGTGTTACCAAATCTATTCTGTACACTAGCCTCGTGGTTGTGTTTCATGATGTCGTCAAGCAGACAACTGTTGTGGCTTCTACGTCTCTGCTTCTACGTGTACACTCTCACTAGAAGTATTCGATGTGAAACGAACAATGCAGGTAGTCTCGTGCTGCATGTACGCTGAATGAGCATATAGAGGCAAGGCATCTCTAGTTTTCCTCCTTCTCTACAGTTGCTGTAGACGTAACAGCTCCTGGGATATCACTGAGTGCAAACAAGAAAAACGCACACGAATTATTGGGAGACCATTTGCTATGGCTGTTTGATACGAACACTAGCACATGCGTCATTCAACGCAGAAGAATAAATATGGAATATCGCCAGCTAAACCTAGGGATTCGCTTTGAACAATGTTTACAACTTCAGTCCGTTACCATTGTTGGAAAAGACGTAAAGTCGAACACATCAGTGTCATCAACATCTGACGGATGGAAAGTAGTTGCCAGAAACTTGTGTTCACCAGAAAAGAGATCACAAAGGTGTGCGGCGAGTGGTCAGAAATCTGGAGAATTTTATTATAACTGTTCAACAGTTTCAGCCAGTCAGGTTACAGTTGAAGTATCAGCTGGTTTTAACATTTGTCAACTAGATATCTACGCCTTTCCAGGTAAAAATAACAATAATTTAAATTGTTTTTTGCTTGACTAAAATATGTTGATATACGCGAGTCTAATAAACAGAATTAGACATTCACAAGTATTGTAGCAGACATATTTCTCATTTTTCTTAATTTATTATTATAATTAAACTAGTTTAAGTAAAAAAAGATGAATGTATGTACTTGCCATCTCTTTCTTACACATGTAGACACTATTTCAACAACAAACTAAGCTACCTCACAGCATAGGCGGTTAGAGGGAAGGGTTCCACCTACTGCAGCCGAAATATTAAATGGATTTTGTTTGTTCTGTGTTATTATTAATTAAAGCGAACGCACCTTCATGTTTTGATGGTTAATTTGTTTAATTCTAAAGTTATATGTCTGTAATTATTAATAAATATGCTAGGAAATTAACTCTATTAGATACACATTGAAGTGAGTTTGCTGGTTCTCTAGGTCAATATACAGATTTAGTTTCTATGAGACGTGGCTAATGACAACTGGACCCCCTATTTCGAAAAATTCTGTATCCGCGCCTGTACAGTACGTACGTTACTGCAAACTCTTTTGAAATGTAAAAATCTGTCTCAACATGTGTTAGATAAATCGTTGCAGTAATCAGGGGCGTACCTGCATGGGGCATCGTATGAGTCGATTCTTCTAGTGTTTCTTGTAGACCTCCCAGTCAGTTCAACATGCTCTATTCTAATTAATTAATTATATAATTATTATGTCAATTTGAAGACATTAGTAAATATATGCATAGTATAAATGTAATACTGATCTATATTTAGAGGGCTATCCGTAACTAGAGATAGTTTTTCACTACGTAAACTTTACGGTTGTGTGGGTGGTGATTTTCAAAGTAAAAGATATCGCACTTGACACACTTTGTATTGAGTGTACAGACTCGCGTCCAGCTCCTACTGATATACACAGTTTGCATATAGATAACCACGTGTCAAACGCGTGTCAACCACGTGTCGAGAAAATGGCTCTACAGCCTACGTTGTTTGGAACTCCTCTTGCCAACGGACGTTTCTTTAGAGGGTTGGCCAATCCTGATAAAACGCTAGATATTATGCAGTCATTGAAGCGCTTTGGACTGCCACAGGACTTGCTTTTTCGTGGAAGCACAGCAGAAGTGGCTACAGAGACGATTGTCAGCAGTTGGTTTACGAAGACTGTGAAGGAAAACACAGTTGTAGCAGATGCTGGCTCTGAAAGTCCAAATGAAGCACACCCTACTTGACGTATTCTAGTGTACTTTAGTGACCTGCTGTATTTAATAAAAGTGCCATGTCAAAGCCGATTATTGGGCATCTGTTGACGGTCAAATGCTGTCAATGATATATCTAGATAGATGTAGATGTCGTGTAGACTATTAATTAAATACTTTATTAAATACTGCAATATATACTGGTCTTCAATATTGGTATGTAGCACAAAGCAGGAGGTGGGTGGTGGGTCTGGAAAACTTTTGAAAATTTATGGAGTCAAAAAACTATCGCTATTTACTGACAGTCCTTTACGTGCCAAAGAGTCTTGGAGTCTAATTCTGGTTACTTCGATCTAGCTATACAGCTGGACCGTGCTACAGCTTCTATACTTTACAGCTAACCAAGAGGGTACAATATTGCATGCACATTCAAGTCTGATTGGTCGTCTACAAAGGTACGAGCGGAGTCAGACTAATGGTTCTAACACACGTACACCTAAACCACCTAAGTATGCGCCTGGTAATAACTATCGTACTGCAGTTTTTCTAAAGAAAGTTGCCTTCTTTGTATGTATAGAAGAGTGTTTAATTAATTAATTAATTAACTAATTATATTAATTTCATGCAATTTGTGTAATTGGTAAGTAGATTTATGCAGCAAATGATACCATAACAGGCCCGGTCCAGAGGGGGGTTTAGGGGGTTTCAACCCCCTCTTTTCCAATAGGCGTGGTTGAATAAATTCATACAATTTCATTAGAAAAGAGAAAATTAGTAATGCTATAAATGACTGCTAACGATGAACCCCCTCTTTCAAAAATTCCTTGATCCGGCGCTGCATAAGCATGTGCTTTGATGTACTGGTTTCTCACAGTAAACATTTTTAGTTATCAAGGTGCTAGTAGGCCAAAGTATAAGACTCGTTTAAAGCCTAAACTGTGCTAAATGTCACCTAAATAAAGCTTTCAAACAAGACGCGCAGGTAGTGCAAGTAACTCTGCTCTGGCATCTCCATCCACAAATTTGTAAACACCCGGATGTTTTAATGATATCCAGGAAATAAGAACAGCACTTGCAGTCTAAAAATTCAGTCCTATCTGAGGTCATGTGTATTGGTATGTTGTGTGTCGTTCTTAAATGTTGTAATTGCATGTGTTCTAGCCAAAGATTTTGTCAATGCATCTTTGTGACAGCAACGACCACACACACTCAATCTCCATGACCGATTAGACTGTAGCACGTACAGACATGGTATTTGTGTGAATATTGAAACAAATGCACTTGCTGTAGAAAAACTAGTGATGGTGCTTGTCTATGAGCTTTAATTAATTAACTCTAATACATTGATTCTCAGTTATAGTGCATGTTCACTATATGTTATGACTTTAGCACATACTTTGTCTTTCTGCGTTTCCAAGATATATACTGTAGTATAGTGACACGATGTTGTTATAACGTACATAAATACAGTGTGTTTCAAAAGTAACATACCAGTATATTATTGAAATACATTATGACAATAATTGTATATCTGATACAATTATGATAATAATTGTATGAATGATACATTCTTTACTGATGAGGCATGGTTTCATTTATCTGGCTATACGAACAGGCAGAATTCGAGAACATGGGCAACTGAAAATCCCCATGAAATATTCGAGAAGCCGCTTCATGACCAAAAGATCGGTGTCTGGTGTGCAGTATCCAGGAGCCGTATCATTGGGCCAATCTTCTTCGACAGCGCCGTTAACTTTGATCGGTATATTAAGAACATTTTTGTTCCGTTTTCTAAACAACCTACAGCATCAGTAAAGCAAAGAACATGGTTCCAACAAGATGGCGCCACTGCTCATACTGCACGAGCTACGATGACAGCCGTCCGCAAGGTATTCGGTGAACGCGTCATTTCACGAGATTTATGGCCACCACGCTCACCAGACCTGACGCCACCGGATTTTTTATCTTTGGGGAAAATTGAAAGATCTTGTTTATGCTGACAATCCTCGTTCAATCAATAATCTTAAACATAATATCAGACAAATCATTGCCGATATCAGATGTGAGGAACTGCACCGAGTCTTCAGCAGCCTGCGTCGGAGAGTCGAACTCTGTCTCCAAGTGGATGGCTCACATTCCCAGCAACTGTTATGATTAGTTAATGTAGCAAATATTTCTAATTATAAATATTTTTAATTATAAATACTTTCGGTATGTTACTTTTGAAACACCCTGTATAATGCACCCATTCCCTGTATAATGCACCCATTATAGCAGTGTTTAATTAAGTTAATAAGCAGGATATAATTAATACAAATAAGAACAAATACACCAGCAATAATCTTAACACGTACAGTACAATATACAGACTGAGAGATATTGTAAGTAAAAAAAGTTGCATGTATTCTTAGTAAACAACTAGAAAATCGTCAAAAAATTTGTAATTACGGTTGACGTTCTTGTTTTTCATTTTTCAGTTGCTCCAGTCTTCCCTGCTATGACCTCACAGCCATCCACAATAAACACTCAACATGCTGAACAGAATCATGTATATCAGATTGGAGAAACTGCTCATGTGTTATCTGGCTACAATTTTGCGCTTTCCTGTAATGCATTTGGTCATCCTACTCCATCATATCAGTGGCATATCCGTTCTCCCAAGAAAAGACTTAACAGTTCAAGCAAAGTAAAAGTGAATGGCAACACACTCACTATCACAGATGTTCACAAATCTAATGAAAATGAGTACAAGTGCACTGCCAACAATAGTAACGGCATGAATGAGCGAACTTCTCAACTGAAAGTGTACGGTAAGGTATTATGTTTGTCTGTAATGCTTTCTTTTGATTTGTATTTTAATTTTAAAGCAGTTTATGTTAAGCGTGCAATAGTTATCGTATCAGATAGATGAAGAGGTAGAGTTCTCAATGTGTAAATGACTGAGAATGTGATGAAACGTTACTCCAGCTTCTACATGTCACTATATTCATGCAAAGTTTGCAAGGTAGTACAAGAGCATGTCAACAGTTTGTCTCATGTGAGTTTTCCGAAATAGATGTTATGGATATTGAACAAGTGCATGGCTTTAATTTGTAATGATAAAACAATATAGCATGGCATGTAGCACTTGCGTAAGGCTTCTTGCTTGTTATGTAATTCTATTTGGCAAGTCAGAACAAATACTGCATGTTCCGGTGAGTGTTGTGTAATTACTCATAACTGATAGAACTGGAATGATTATGTTCTCTTCTGTGTTGCAGAAAGAAGGAAAAAGTGTACAGAAAACCCAACTATAACCAGTAGTTCTACCTTTTCTCTTATGGTCTCATTCAACTGTCCATCCTATACTGCAGAAGATCACTACGCTTGTCGTATTGCTAACTATATCGTTCAATTTCGTCTGATGAATAATGATGACGACTTTGCAACCAGAGTTTCCAACACACATTCATTTAAGCTGGACCATCTGATTCCATACACTTCTTATGAAATCAAAGTAAATGTGACTTATAACCAATCTTACTGCAGTTCATATTCTGATGTAGTTGTTGGTAGGACAGATCCAATAGGTGAGAAGACAAATGTGTAGTAGCATTTTATGTCTTGTACTAATTTGCACTTTTATAAATTCTTTGCAGCACCATCTCCTCCAAGACAGATCAGAGCTCAGTCTTTAGTGGCAACTAGCGTTGTGTTGACATGGAAGGCACCTCTTTATGTCAATGGATCTCGCCTCAGATATTATATCAATTATACATCCTCTAGTAGTACTATTGTAACTTCAAGCATCAGCAAACAAAAAACTACTACTTTGGTTGGTCTTACACCTTATACCAACTATACACTCGCAATTCAAGCTGCTACTTATGTTCAAATCAATGGCAGATCTCCTAGTTGGTTGAAAAGTGGCGAATCAAAAATATTATTTACAACTCGTCAAGCAAGTAAGATGTTGTATAAAGCATCTTGTGATGTAATTTTGTCACCAAATTTTGATTAATTAAACTAATTTGTTTCTTTTTTAGAACCTAGTCCTCCAATCAATGTACAAGTTGACACAATTTTAGCTTATTCGGTTGTGATCAAGTGGCAGCGTCCTTTAGTACCCAATGGCCCAATTTCATACTATACAGTTTGTTACAAGATTAATATGGTTAGTAGCAAACAAACTTGCAGAAGAACTACCACTACTGAAAGTTGGCTCACCAACCTCAAACCTTTCTCTCATTACCTTATAATTGTGAAGGCTGTCAATGTTGAAAAACCCAATATACTGGAAAGCAAGTGGAGCACGCAAATACAATTCCGAACTTTGTCATCTAGTAAGTGAGTCAGCAAATTGTATTGAATACACGCAAACAACATTTGTTTCTATTTGTACATGAAGTTCCAAGCCAGCCACGACAATTGACAGTCACTGACAAACAAATACAATCAGTTCGTCTTAAGTGGCAAAAACCGTCTAATCCTAATGGAAGGATAGCAAAATATGAGATTATTGTAGTGCAGGGAGGAGGTATTGATGCTAGTAACTATGATAGCAAGATGGTGGTTGTTAACAAGACTGTCAGTGGGAGCATCTCAGCTTACACAGTAACTGGATTGACAGAGTTAACACGTTACAGTGTGTGGATTGTTGCAGTCAATATTCGACGAACTGACAAAGCAAAATTGACAAGTCGTCCAAGTCAAGTGATAACGTTTGATACTAAAGGTGGAGGTTAGTGTAAAGAACATAATGTGTTTTTTATTTTGCTTTTATTTGTATTTTGTGTGACAGTAAATACTGCTCCTCAAAAAATTATGTCTTCCCAAGTGACTAGTACTTCAGCGCTAATCACTTGGCAGCAACCACTGTTTTCAACACCAAGATCAGTTACTGGTTACTATATCAGATATTTTAAATCAACAAGACCTGATCGCAACAGATACTCGCAAAATACAACGGAAAAAAGATTCCATCTTAGTGCTTTGGACATTTATACAAACTACACAATAGACATAGCAGCTTATGTGCGTCCTCTGTTGTCTCCTTATTATGCATCATATCATTTTACAACTAAACAAGCTGGTGAGTGAGTTGACCAATTTTAATGTGCCGTCATTAATATTAATTAATTTATATTTTAGCACCAAGTCCTCCACAGAGAGTAAAAACGAATGACATTGAATCTAGTAGTGTATCAATATCTTGGGCGCCGCCACTTCATGCCAATGGTGTGTTGAAGAAATACAGAATATATATTCAGTCTGATCACACTAGCCGACCCAATAATCTTAATAATGGCAATAAAACAGTTTCACGGTCACAGAGAGTTTTAACGATTGGCAAATTGATTCCTTTCACTACCTACTATGTTTGGGTTACTGCCATCAATGTGGAGGATGGGCAAGAATTAGAAAGCAAATTTCAACGTCCCGCTGTTTTCAAAACCAATGCAGAAGGTATACAGAATATGAACAATCTGATCGTGAGGACTGCACTGTTTAGAGTCTTAAATTATTTTATTGTTTAGCATCATCACCTACAAGGAAAGTTCGGTGCTTGAACATCACTTCCCATTCAGTCGTTGTCTCATGGAGAAAGCCTGCCAAAGTTCGCGGAACTATTGTTCAATACAACGTGTCTTTAGTTTCCTTTCCAAAGCAAGAGATTGTCAAAACATACCTAGCAGAAGAACATGAAAATTATTTTCTCTTTGTTGACAATCTTATGCCCTATACTCAATATACTGTTAAAGTTCAGGCTGGAACTCGTACTGCATGTTGTTCAACTTTACTGTGGAGTGATTCCAACACAAACGAATCAACAGTCACGTTTACAACACAAAAAACTGGTTAGACATACTCAGTAGTCATCAATACTTGAAACTTGTTTACAAGATACATTTCTGTATTTTTTTATAGCTCCTTCACGCCCTGCAAGACCAAATGTTACAAATGTTCTTTCTCGTTCTTGTCTGATTAAGTGGAAACTTCCTGATGCTCCAAATGGTGACATTCACTTCTACCTATTGTCTCTTTATAAGAAAGCTGACAATATTGATCCATCGATATCACATAACACATCAAACATAGATACGTTTAGACATCCTGCAAAGAACAGCACTCTTCAAAGAAAGCTGTCTTCTTTATCACCTTACACATCTTACGGAGCCGCAGTAACTGCAGTCAACGTCATGAATAATACAGAACTAAAATCCAAACAAAGTGAACTCGTGAATTTCACAACTGCAGATGAAAGTCAATTTTGTAGCATTTTGTGAGATGTATTTAGTGCAATGTTTATGTGTTGTAGAGCCTGCTGCTCCGTCAAAGTGTACTGTGAACAGACGAGAAGCAGACATTATATTTATGTCGTGGCAGCCTCCTGAACCAAATGATTACAAAGTTGTTTTCTATTACGTAAAGCTGTTTGTTTATAAAAATTTTCTTAGTGATATGTTTACATAAATATTATTGTATAAACTTGCTTCAGGTCAACTGCACAACTACAAGAGAGTCAAGAACATTCTCAAATACAGTCTATAGTTACAATACCAGCATCAGCAACTTATCGCCCTTAACAACGTACAACATCACAGTGACTGCCGTTGTAAACAACACACAACTTTTGGAAGGATTTCCTTGCCATTTGAAAACTCAGACTATTATTGAAGGTAAGTGCATGGAACATTTATAGACATTGATCTTTGTATGTTAGTGCTAACAGTTTCAGAAATACCGCTCCTGCATTATTCTTCACCAGCCACTACCATTGATAAGGCAGGTTAGATTAAGTCTAGTCATTACAAGTTATTTTAAAATAACGTTGATTGTTCTGACAGATTTGGCTACAGCTCGTTCTTCTTCCGATATACCCAAGCCTACAAACATTCTTTCTCGTTCGGCTAACATTCGATTGAATCTTCCAACAAAACCCAATGGCGATACCCAATATTACGTATTGTCACTTTATGAAAAGCTAGATATCAGTACCTCAGATGAGAAACCGTGGAAGTTTAACAAAGAAATTCGTGCCAACGGCAGCACACGTCAGATAAAGCTCACGGGTCTGTCGCCATACACTTGGTATAATGTTTCAGTTAGAGCGGTCACAGTGTTCAAAGGATCGAGTCGAAAAATCCAGGAGACTATTACCGTGAAATTTCGAACGAGTGACGAAGGTATGTAGGTATATGTTCCGACCCATAGACTGGAATGCCAACCATTCGCGAATGGGTGGACCATTATGGGAATTTGGGATAACCATTAGTGAATGGTTTGAATCATTCGCGAATGGGTACCGAATGGTTTGCAAATAGTTAACCCGCATATCCAACTTGCCGTACTGTAAATAACCAAATCGGGAATGGTTCGGATTGTGCATGTACGGGTCGAAACACATACAAATATACAGTTTTCTGTAAATATATGATTTTCTTTTCTTGTTTAGCACCTACGGCTCCATTTAATTGTGAGATTAAGAAAAGAAACAGCACCTCTATTCGTGTGTCGTGGAACACTCCTTATCCGTTTGACTACAAAGTAGAATTTTACAAAGTAAAGGTACAGTATACGTTCAACATTTTACGCAATATTTGCATGGTCAACTGATTAAATTGTGTCAGGTCAACTATGCATCGAACAAAGACGTAACAGCTAAGTTGCTCACAGTGTACGATCAGTCCGTTCAACTAAGGAAATTGCGTCCCTATACGATTTATGATATAACCGTCGTTGCTGTCACAAACAATACAAGAGTGCTTGAAGGGCCGCCTTGCTACTTACAAACACGGACTACTTTGCCAGGTACTAGTATACAGAACTCGTATAGAGACTCTACGTTTGATTGGCGTGTTTGTTTATATCTGCATGGTTTTTCTGTTCATGCGCGCGCGCGCACACACACACACACACACACACACACACACACACACACACACACACACACACACACACACACACACACACACACACACACACACACACACACACACACACACACACACACACACACACACACACACACACAAACACACACACACACACACAAACAAACAAACACACAGACAGCCGACTTGTATTTGCCTTGCATATGGTCGTGCACACAATTTCTTTGACGTATTCTTTGTCTGCTATAATTACCAACTGTTCGATTTAGTACCAGACACTCCTTCCAACTGTACAGCTACGAAAACTAATTTAACTTCTCTTCTTGTGAAATGGAATCCTTATTCTTCAAGAGACGAAGCCATTGCATTCTATCAAGTAATTTGTATATTACAATTTGTTGGAAAAGAAAACTTTCAATGTATGTTGTGTGCTTAGTTGATATTTCAGTCTCAATTCGAGACGAAAATTGTCAAGACCATACAGACGAGACTTCAAGAGACGAATCTTACACCTGCTACCATCTACAACATCACAATTAGTGCATTTACAAACAACACGAAACTATTGAGTGGGCCACCATGTCAATTGTTAGCAAGAACCGGCAAAAAGGATATTCGTATGTAGTTGATTGATTATTTGCTGAAAGTCTGTGTGTACATATTTATAATTATATGTGCATTTGTATACATTTTGGTTTAGATGAGTCGAAGTCTACAGCAGCACCTCTTGTTATTGCTGGAGTGTTACCCTGCTTGCTGATGATTGTTATTATTGTTATTGCTGTTTGTGTCGTTCGGCATCGCAAGAGATGCTGCAACAATCACATGCAGAAAAACGATGCCAAAGACACAGAAACAAAGGCTCGTTGCTATGAGATGCCATCAATTGCACAAACCACACGGTAAAATAATGTCTAGTGTGTGTGTGTGTGTGTGTGTGTGTGTGTGTGTGTGTGTGTGTGTGTGTGTGTGTGTGTTGTGTGTGTAATTTTTGGCAATTATGTTGTGATGTATTTTGTAGTGCAATCGATGATCTAGACATGACAAAAAGTAATGCATACAATTCTGTCACCGTGGAGACAAGTGAGATTGCTTCGTACGCTGACGCTGGCACAACAGTGATGCAGAGCAAGGTTGGGTCACTAACAACACCAGACGATTCCATTATCTACGAAGAGATAAACAGTTGAATTTACATCAATGAAAAAGGTCAACACGAAACAAACGCGTATCACGTTTCTATATACTAGCAGGAAGAAAAACGTATCAAAATGTGCTACACATAAAGCTGCACTGTTGAAACTATGAAGCTTAGCTAGATATAATTTAATTAATACAGCCGACGATCTCAGGTTTAGTCAACGACGACTGAGTTTCGTCGATAAATGCCCATACAGTACAGCACAGAAACGCGCCATTGCATGTACTCTTGAATTCCGAATTTCGTTAAAACAATTGACACATACTAGGTACAGAGAGTTTTACACTTATTAACTGTGTTATTAGCTAAAATACCACACTATCCATAATAAAAAAATTAAATTTGGTACTTCAAAACGTTGATATCATATCCCGATTGCGTATATACAACATTTGAAATATTCACATATTACGTTTTTGCTCAACAGGTCGATTGTTGTTTTTAGTACATTTGCTTTGGTTAGATAGGGACGAGTGACAAGCGCAATCGACTTATTTGTAAATTTTGTAGTTGCTAATATCTAATAGATATATACACTGTAGGTATCCTGTGTAACAAAGACACAAAGTCTGCCGTCAAGGATATCAATACATAGACGATGAAACCGTTCCGGCAGGTCCAAACTACTTTTCAAAAATATACTTTGCTAACTATTAGCGTATACTTTCGGGAGTAGATGGTTAATTAATTAAACAGGTAGACTAATTTTACAACAGTCTGATGCGTATCAAGTATTTGAGGTCATCAAGTGGCTAGTGTGCATGTTCAATCCTAATGTCAGTGTCACGAGTTTTAGTATTTTTAGTTGGTATAGAAAAACTTATCAACGTGCGCTAGTCGACCACGCCTATGTAGCGCAAGTTGGATTTTGCTTTCGCCAGCCCCAATGTAAAACTAGACTTTTTGTTAACATGAAAAATCTCTTCTTTTATCCATTTACTCTCTGAGCGCCTAGATGCAACTTTGTATTTTACACGAATGGTTTAACAGCCTCCAGAACTGTCAGTTCTAGGAAATAAAGTGTCTACAGAATCAGGAAAGATGTGTCGATAGAGCCCTCACCCACGCACATGCCTCCCCATTTCATCAAAGGCGATGTGAACAACGTATATATGAACAGTGCCTCAACATTGACTAGTGGCTGGACATCTCGAAGTTTTTGCTCTAATTTGCACATGCACATCGCAGGACTGTCAGAGTCCACTAAGTGTATAGAAGCCCTAGTGTTTTCCTGCAAACATATTTTCTAACATTCTAATTTTTAGTTTTAATTAACTGTTGCGAAGGTCAACAGTAGAGCTAGGGCGAGTAGATGTGCCTCGATCAAACAGCATGCATCGCTCTAATTGCAGGATATGACATCATGTAGCTAATACCGGCCACGCGTTGCCAACAGCAACTAGCGCTACAACGTACAGATCTAGATAAATAATAATTACTAGTTAGACAGAAAGGGTGATGCATGTAGACTAGCTACGTGCAATAGTTGGAGAGTATACTTTGACCACAGTCAACATGCCTAATTAACTAACTAGAGAGTGTGCCAATGCAGTTGCGCTCTACGTGACAAACTTCCGTCGACCGACGAACGTTAATCGTCTCTGGAAGAAATGCGGAAGAACGTACCGCCGGGTTTACCCCATGTCTACCAAATGATCTGAGTAGGATGTCTGTAGGCGGGGGCAACACTTTCTTTTCTGAGAAGTTGGTCTGACTTCCTCTTAGACTGGAAATCTCTCTGAACGCGTGCAGTGTTACCAAATCTATTCTGTACACTAGCCTCGTGGTTGTGTTTCGTGATGTCGTCAAGCAGACAACTGTTGTGGCTTCTACGTCTCTGCTTCTACGTGTACACTCTCACTAGAAGTATTCGATGTGAAACGAACAACGCAGGTAGTCTCATGCTGCATGTACGCTGAATGAGCATATAGAGGCAAGGCATCTCTCGTTTATCTCCTGTCCTCTACAGTTGCTGTAGACGTAACAGCTCCTGGGATATCACTGACTGCAAACAAGGAAAACGCACACGAATTATTGAAAGACCAATTGCTATGGCTGTTTGATACGAACACTAGCACATGCGTCATTCAACGCAGAAGAACAAATATGGACTATCGCCAGCTAAACCTAGGGATACGCTTTGAACAATGTTTACAACTTCAGTCCGTTACCATTGTTGGAAAAGACGTGAAGACGAACACATCAGTGTCATCGACATCTGACGGGTGGAAAGTAGTTGCCAGAAACTTGTGTTCACCAGAAAAGAAATCACAAAGATGTGCTACGAGTGGTCAGAAATCTGGAGAGTTTTATTATAACTGTTCAACAGTTTCAGCCAGTCAGGTTACAGTTGAAGTATCAGCTGGTTTTAGCATTTGTCAACTAGATATCTACGCCTTTCCAGGTAAAAATAACAATAATTTAAATTGTTTTTTGCTTGACTAAAATATGTTGATGTACGCGAGTCTAATAAACAGCATTAGACATTCACAAGTATTGTAGCAGACATATTTCTCATTTTTCTTAATTTATTATTATTGTTAAACTAGTTAAAGTAAAAAGATGAATGTATGTGCTTGCCATCTCTTTCTTACACATGTAGACACTTTCAACAACAAACTATGCTACCTCACAGCATAGGCGGTTAGAGGAGAGGGGTCCACCTACTGCAGCCGAAATATTAAATGGATTTTGTTTGTTCTGTGTTATTATTAATTAAAGCGAACGCACCTTCATGTTTTGATAGTTAATTTATTTAATTCTAAAGTTATATGTCTGTAATTATTAATAAATATGCTAGGAAATTAACTCTATTAGATACACATTGAAGTGAGTTTGCTGGTTCTCCAGGTCAATATACAGATTTAGTTTCTATGAGGCGTGGCTAATGACAACTGGACCCCCTATTTCGAAAAATTCTGTATCCGCGCCTGTACAGTACGTACGTTACTGCAAACTCTTTTGAAATGTAAAAATCTGTCTCAACATGTGTTAGATAAATCGTTGCAGTAATCAGGGGCGTACCTGCATGGGGCATTGTATGGGTCGATTCTTCTAGTGTTTCTTGTAGACCTCCCAGTCAGTTCAACATGCTCTATTCTAATTAATTAATTATATAATTATTAGGTCAATTTGAAGATATTAGTAAATATATGCATAGTATAAATGTAATACTGATCTATATTTAGAGGGCTGTCCGTAACTAGAGATAGTTTTCACTACGTAAACTTTACGGTTGTGTGGGTCGTGGTTTTCAAAGTAAAAGATATCGCTCTTGACACACTTTGTATTGAGTGTACAGACTCGCGTCCAGCTCCTACTGATATACACAGTTTGCATATAGCTAACCACGTGTCGAACGCGTGTCAACCACGTGTCGAGAAAATGGCTCTACAGCCTACGTTGTTTGGGACTCCTCTTGCCAACGGACGTTTCTTTAGAGGGTTGGCCAATCCTGATAAAACGCTAGATATTATGCAGTCATTGAAGCGCTTTGGACTGCCACAGGACTTCCTTTTTCGTGAAAGCACAGCGGAAGTGGCTACAGAGACGATTGTCAGCAGTTGGTTTACGAAGACTGTGAAGGAAAACACAGTTGTAGCAGATGCTGGCTCTGAAAGTCCAAATGAAGCACACCCTACTTCAGGTATTCTAGTGTACTTTAGTGACCTGCTGTATTTAATAAAAGTGCCATGTCAAAGCCGATTATTGGGCATCTGTTGATGGTCAAATGCTGTCAATGATATATCTAGATAGATGTAGATGTCGTGTAGACTATTAATTAAATACTTTATTAAATACTGCAATATATACTGGTCTTCAATATTGGTATGTAGCACAAAGCAGGAGGTGGGTGGTGGGTCTGGAAAACTTTTGAAAATTTATGGAGTGAAAAAACTATCGCTATTTACTAAAAGTCCTTTACGTGCCAAAGAGTCTTGGAGTCTAATTCTGGTTACATCGATCTAGCTATACAGCTGGACCGTGCTACAGCTTCTATACTTTACAGCTAACCTAGAGGGTACAATATTGCATGCACATTCAAGTCTGATTGGTCGTCTACAAAGGTACGAGCGGAGTCAGACTAATGGTTCTAACACACGTACACCTAAACCACCTAAGTATGCGCCTGGTAATAACTATCGTACTGCAGTTTTTCTAAAGAAAGTTGCCTTCTTTGTATGTATAGAAGAGTGTTTAATTAATTAATTAATTAACTAATTATATTAATTTCATGCAATTTGTGTAATTGGTAAGTAGATTTATGCAGCAAATGATACCATAACAGGGCCGGGTCCAGAGGGGGGTTCAGGGGATTTCAACCCTCTCTTTTCCAATAGGTGTGGTTGAATAAATTCATACAATTTCATTAGAAAGAGAAAATTAGTAATGCTATAAATGACTGCTAACGATGAACCCCCTCTTTCAAAAATTCCTTGATCCGGCGCTGCATAAGCATGTGCTTTGATGTACTGGTTTCTCACAGTAAACATTTTTAGTTATCAAGGTGCTAGTAGGCCAAAGTATAAGACTCGTTTAAAGCCTAAACTGTGCTAAATGTCACCTAAATAAAGCTTTCAAACAAGACACGCAGGTAGTGCAAGTAACTCTGCTCTGGCATCTCCATCCACAAATTTGTAAACACCCGGATGTTTTAATGATATCCAGGAAATAAGAACAGCACTTGCAGTCTAAAAATTCAGTCCTATCTGAGGTCATGTATATTGGTATGTTGTGTGTAGTTCTTAAATGTTGTAATTGCATGTGTTCTAGCCAAAGATTTTGTCAATGCATCTTTGTGACAGCAACGACCACACACACTCAATCTCCATGACCGATTAGACTGTAGCACGTACAGACATGGTATTTGTGTGAATATTGAAACAAATGCACTTGCTGTAGAAAAACTAGTGATGGTGCTTGTCTATGAGCTTTAATTAATTAACTCTAATACATTGATTCTCAGTTATAGTGCATGTTCACTGTATGTTATGACTTTAGCACATACTTTGTCTTTCTGCGTTTCCAAGATATATACTGTAGTATAGTGACACCATGTTGTTATAACGTACATAAATACAGTGTGTTTCAAAGGTAACATACCAGTATATTATTGAAATACATTATGACAATAATTGTATATCTGATACAATTATGACAATAATGGTATGAATGATACATTCTTTACTGATGAGGCATGGTTTCATTTATCTGGCTATACGAACAGGCAGAATTCGAGAACATGGGCAACTGAAAATCCCCATGAAATATTCGAGAAGCCGCTTCATGACCAAAAGATCGGTGTCTGGTGTGCAGTATCCAGGAGCCGTATCATTGGGCCAATCTTCTTCGACAGCACCGTTAACTCTGATCGGTATATTAAGAACATTTCTGTTCCGTTTTCTGAACAACTTACAGCATCAGAAAAGCAAAGAACATGGTTCCAACAAGATGACGCCACTGCTCATACTGCACGAGCTACGATGACAGCCGTCCGCAAGGTATTCGGTGAACGCGTCATTTCACGAGATTTATGGGCACCACTCTCCCCAGACCTGACGCCACCGGATTTTTATCTTTGGGGAAAATTGAAAGATCTTGTTTATGCTGACAATCCTCGTTCAATCAATGATCTTAAACATAATATCAGACAAATCATTGCCGATATCAGATGTGAGGAACTGCACCGAGTCTTCAGCAGCCTGCGTCGGAGAGTCGAACTCTGTCTCCAAGTGGATGGCTCACATTTCCAGCAACTGTTATGATTAGTTAATGTAGCAAATATTTCTAATTATAAATATTTTTAATTATAAATACTTTCGGTATGTTACTTTTGAAACACCCTGTATAATGCACCCATTATAGCAGTGTTTAATTAAGTTAATAAGCAGGATATAATTAATACAAATAAGAACAAATACACCAGCAATAATCTTAACACGTACAGTACAATATACAGACTGAAAGATATGGTAAGTAAAAGAAGTTGCATGTATTCTTAGTAAACAACTAGAAAATCGTCAAAAAATTTGTAATTACGGTTGACGCTCTTGTTTTTTATTTTTCAGTTGCTCCAGTCTTCCCTGCTATGACCTCACAGCCATCCACAATAAACACTCAACATGCTGAACAGAATCATGTATATCAGATTGGAGAAACTGCTCATGTGTTATCTGGCTACAATTTTGCGCTTTCCTGTAATGCATTTGGTCATCCTACTCCATCATATCAGTGGCATACCCTTTCTCCCAAGGAAACACTTAAAAGTTCAAGCAATGTAAAAGTCAATGGCAACACACTCACTATCACAGATGTTCACAAATCTAATGAAAATGACTACAAGTGCACTGCCAACAATAGTAACGGCATGAATGAGCGAACTTCTCAACTGAAAGTGTACGGTAAGGTATTATGTTTGTCTGTAATGCTTTCTTTTGATTTGTATTTTAATTTTAAAGCAGTTTATGTTAAGCGTGCAATAGTTATCGTATCAGATAGATGAAGAGGTAGAGTTCTCAATGTGTAAATGACTAAGAATGTGATGTAACGTTACTCCAGCTTCTACATGTCACTATATTCATGCAAAGTTTGCAAGGTAGTACAAGAGCATGTCAACAGTTTGTCTCATGTGAGTTTTCCGAAATAGATGTTATGGATATTGAACAAGTGCATGGCTTTAATTTGTAATGCTAAAACAATATAGCATGGCATGTAGCACTTGCGTAAGGCTTCTTGCTTGTTATGTAATTCTATTTGGCAAGTCAGAACAAATACTGCATGTTCCGGTGAGTGTTGTGTAATTACTCATAACTGATAGAACTAGAATGATTATGTTCTCTTCTGTGTTGCAGAAAGAAGGAAAAAGTGTACAGAAAACCCAACTATAACCAGTATTTCTACCGTTTCTCTTATGGCCTCATTCAACT
Source organism: Corticium candelabrum (assembly GCF_963422355.1). Taxonomy (NCBI): domain Eukaryota; kingdom Metazoa; phylum Porifera; class Homoscleromorpha; order Homosclerophorida; family Plakinidae; genus Corticium; species Corticium candelabrum. Next base: position 5,114,314 of record NC_085094.1, read on the forward strand.
GTCCATCCTATACTGCAGAAGATCACTACGCTTGTCGTATTGCTAACTATATCGTTCAATTTCGTCTGATGAATAATGATGACGACTTCGCAACCAGAGTTTCCAACACAAATTCATTTAAGCTGGACCATCTGATTCCATACACTTCTTATGAAATCAAAGTAAATGTGACTTATAACCAATCTTACTGCAGTTCATATTCTGATGTAGTTGTTGGTAGGACAGATCCAGTAGGTGAGAAGACAAATGTGTAGTAGCATTTTATGTCTTGTACTAATTTGCACTTTTATAAATTCTTTGCAGCACCATCTCCTCCAAGACAGATCAGAGCTCAGTCTTTAGTGGCAACTAGAGTTGTGTTGACATGGAAGGCACCTCTTTATGTCAATGGATCTCGTCTCAGATATTATATCAATTATACATCCTCTAGTAGTACTATTGTAACTTCAAACATCAGCAAACAAAAAACTATTACTTTGGTTGGTCTTACACCTTATACCAACTATACAGTTGCAATTCAAGCTGCTACTTATGTTCAAATCAATGGCAGATCTCCTAGTTGGTTGAAAAGTGGCGAATCAAAAATATTATTTACAACTCGTCAAGCAAGTAAGATGTTGTATAAAGCACCTTGTGATGTAATTTTGTCACCAAATTTTGATCAATTAAACTAATTTGTTTCTTTTTTAGAACCTAGTCCTCCAATCAATGTACAAGTTGACACAATTTTAGCTTATTCGGTTGTGATCAAGTGGCAGCGTCCTTTAGAACCCAATGGCCCAATTTCATACTATAGAGTTTGTTACAAGATTAATATGGTTAGTAGCAAACAAACTTGCAGAAGAACTACCACTACTGAAAGTTGGCTCACCGACCTCAAACCTTTCTCTCATTACCTTATAATTGTGAGGGCTGTCAATGTTGAAAAACCCAATATACTGGAAAGCAAGTGGAGCACGCAAATACAATTCCGAACTTTGTCATCTAGTAAGTGAGTCAGCAAATTGTATTGAATACACGCAAACAACATTTGTTTCTATTTGTACATGAAGTTCCAAGCCAGCCACGACAATTGACAGCCACTGACAAACAAATACAATCAGTTCGTCTTAGGTGGCAAAAACCGTCTAATCCTAATGGAAGGATAGCAAAATATGAGATTATTGTAGTGCAGGGAGGAGGTATTAATGCTAGTAACTATGATAGCAAGATGGTGGTTGTTAACAAGACTGTCAGTGGGAGCCTCTCAGCTTTCATAGGATTGACAGAATTAACACGTTACAGTGTGTGGATTGTTGCAGTCAATATTCGACGAACTGACAAAGCAAAATTGACAAGTCGTCCAAGTCAAGTGATAACGTTTGATACAAAGGGGGGAGGTTAGTGTAAAGAACATAACGTGTTTTTATTTGCTTTTATTTGTATTTTGTGTGACAGTAAATACTGCTCCTCAAAAAATTATGTCTTCCCAAGTGACTAGTACTTCAGCGCTAATCACTTGGCAGCAACCACTGTTTGCACCACCAAGATCAGTTAGTAGTTACTATATCAGATATTTTAAATCAACAAGGCCTGACAGATACCCGCAATCTACAAGGGAAAGAAGACTCAATCTTAGTAATTTGGACATTTATACAAACTATACAATAGACATAGCAGCTTATGTGAGTCCTCTGTTGTCTCCTTATTATGCATCATATAATTTTACAACTAAACAAGCTGGTGAGTGAGTTGACCAATTTTAATGTGCTGTCATTAATATTAATTAATGTGTATTTTAGCACCAAGTCCTCCACAGAAAGTAGAAACGAATGACATCGGATCTAGAAGTGTATCAATATCTTGGGCGCCGCCACTTCGTGCCAATGGTGTGTTGAAGAAATACAGAATATACTTTCAGTCTGATAACACTAGCCGACCCAATAGTCTTAATAATGGCAATATAACAGTTTCACAGTCACGGAGAGTTGTAACAATCGGACAATTGATTCCTTTTACTACCTACTATGTTTGGGTTACTGCCATCAATGTGGAGGATGGGCAAGAATTAGAAAGCAAATTTGAACGTTCCACTGATTTCAAAACCAATGCAGAAGGTATACAGAATATGAACAATCTGATCGTGAGGACTGCACTGTTTAGAGTCTTAAATTATTTTATTGTTTAGCATCATCACCTACAAGGAAAGTTCGGTGCTTGAACATCACTTCCCATTCAGTCGTTGTCTCATGGAGAAAGCCAGCCAAAGTTCGTGGAACTATTGCTCAATACAACGTGTTTTTAGTTTCCTTTCCAAAGCAAGATATTGTCAAAACATACCTAGCAGAAGAACATGAAAATTATTTTCTTTTTGTTGACAATCTTGTGCCCTATACTCAATATACTGTTACAGTTCAAGCTGGAACTCGTACAACATGTTGTTCAACTTTACTGTGGAGTGATCCCAACACAGATAAACCACCAGTCACGTTTACAACACAACAGTCTGGTTAGACATACTCGGTAGTCATCAATACTTGAAACTTGTTTACAAGATACTTTTCTGTATTCTTTTTGTAGCTCCTTCACGCCCTGCAAGACCAAATGTTACAAATGTTCTTTCTCGTTCTTGTCTGATTAAGTGGAAACTTCCTGATGCTCCCAATGGTGACATTCAGTTCTACCTCTTGTCTCTTTATAACAAAGCTGACAATATTGATCCATCCATATCGCAAAACACATCAAACATAGGTACGTTTAGACATCCTGCAAAGAACAGCACTCTTCAAAGGAAGCTGTCTTCTTTATCACCTTACACATCTTACGGAGCCGCAGTAACTGCAGTCAACATCATGAATACTGCAGAACTAAAATCCAAACAAAGTGAACTAGTGAATTTTACAACTGCAGATGAAAGTCAGTTTTGCAGCATTTTATGAGATTCGTATAATGAATGTTCATGTCTTGTAGTGCCTGCTGCTCCGTCAAAGTGCACTGTGAACAGACGAGGAGCAAACTTTATTTTTATGTCGTGGCAGCCTCCTGAACCCAGTGATTACAAAGTTGTTTTTTATTACGTGAAGGTTGCTTGCTCATGAAACTAGGTGCTCTGTCATCTGTTAGGTGATGTACTTATGTTACAAATGCAGGTTAACTCTACGACTGCAGCAGATTCAAAGAATCACTCTAAGATAGTGTCTCATCTCAGCAGCAATGTGAGCAATTTACTACCGTACACAGAATACAAAATCACAGTGACTGCTGTAACAAACAACACACGCCTTTGGGAAGGATTCCCTTGTTATATGAAAGATAAGACTAAAGTAGGAGGTACGTGTGCAGAGCCAAACTGATTGCTTGTTTTATGACATGCACATTGATATTGATGTTTGTGTACACTTGTTTGTATTAGTGCCACCAGTTCCGGAAAAACTGCTACTTCCTGTAAACATGACAGAAAAAGGAAGCACGGTTACAGTTACACTTCCACAGCTAAATAAAACTAATGGGCCAATCAAGTCAGTACCATGAAATTTGTTTTTGGTGTGATAATTCATTACACATATTTGATTCCAGGGTTGTTAAAATCATTGTTCTAGAGCTAAAGCCCAATACTGATTGGTTTGAGAACATGTCCTTGCCAAGAGCTGATGACGATCGAGTTCACACATACAAGACCATAAATCTTACTACAGATCAAGTCAAGGAACAAGTTGTAATTGGTTCTGATAACTACGGTTATGGTCCCTTGAAGCCCAACACTAAGTATGCGTTTTA
>NC_085094.1:5123069-5177569 GCF_963422355.1 Corticium candelabrum
CTAAATTAAAAGCCACGCCCTTTAGCGTGCGTTAGGCCGTACCACTTTTTATTTGCTTCCTACGGGCCTGTATTCAACATGCTTCAGTTGTCTGCAAGTGCTGTATATGCCACAAACACCAAACAATGGTCATAGCATCCCGTGTGGTACGTTTATTGGATTAGTTGTAACGCTAATTTGATTTTGCAGTTACGGGACACTTGCTGACGTTGGGGGTGACAGTGATGACGTTGGAGTGACACTTAGTGACCATTTAGTAAGGAGATATGGCAGGAAGTAGACGGGATGATCCCAGACTCTCTCGCGCCTGGAATTGTTATACGGGGCATCGGACAAGACTAGCGCGAGAGAGTCTGGGGACGAGGCTAGAATAACTGACGTTCAAGGATGTAATTTGTACGTAACTATCATTTGTTGTTGCTTTGTTATTTAATAATAAAGACGTGGAATGTTCCAGAATGGATGCAATTAGAATGTGAGTGCTCTCTTATCTGTGGTATGGCTCATCAATGCCAAACAATTATCATCTTCAAGAATGTAAGCAAGCCAGAGTGTCTAAAGTACAATATTTGATCAAGGATAAGACTAATTAAATAACCTCAACAAGCAAGTGAACTGTATAGCACACACACACACACACACACACACACACACACACACACACACACACACACACACACACACACACACACACACACACACACACACACACACACACACACACACACACACACACACACACACACACACACACACACACACACACACACACACACACAGCAAATCTAACGAATCTTCTTTTATTGACATCTTACTGCATGGTATATGTAAGTGTTGCCTGTTCATCTAGCACGATATTGCTACATATGCTTCTCACATCAAACGTTCATATCCTCTGTTGTATAGAAACGAACTCAAAATGCGAAAAACCAACTATAACCGAGACTACTGCTTCTTCTCTCGTTCTCTCATTCAACTGTTCGTTCAGTAACAAAAAGAGATCGTTTCGCTTGTCGCATTGACAAGCACTTGGTTCAAATCCGTCCGACACTTGGAGATCACTTCACAATACAAGAGTCCCGTACAAGTTCGATTAGACTGTCTCAACTGATTCCCTTTACTGCTTACGAAATCAGAGTAAACGCAACCTACAACAAGTTGTATTGCAAGTCACATTCTGACGTAATTTTTGATAAAACGGATCCAGTTGGTGAGACAACAAATGTGTATAGAACTCTATGTTTAGCACAAATTTATTTTTTTTAATTTATGCAGCACCATCTCTAACAGAAGACGTTCAAGTTGTATCTAAGACAGCAACGAGTGTTGTACTCACGTGGAGACCACCGTTTTATATCAATGGATCTAATCTCCGCTACATCATCAATTTAAAGTCGAAAAATATGTACAAATTGAACACTAGTAAACAACCAAATATTACCTTGACTGGTCTTACACCCTATACTTTCTATACAGTTACGATTAGAGCTTATATCGACATCAAAATCAATGCCAAAATTAAAATTGATATCAACAACAACAATTTTACAATACTGCAGAGTAACAAAATTACATCAACATTTACGACAAATCAAGCAAGTATAAAGGCCTTTTGCGTTTGGTCACGTGAGACTGTCATGATAACATAACTTTGTTATTGTTGTCTTACCAGAGCCACATTTTCCAGTCAACATACAAGTAAACACACAAACAGTTACATCTGATTCGGTTGAGATCAATTGGGAGCGGTCTCAAATATCTCACGGTCCAATTTCGTATTATAAAGTCTATTATTATAACTTCAGTGTAAGTGCTCCAAACGTCGTTAACGTTTCACTACTGAACGAGCTCCAACATTTCTCGACTTACCGCGTCGTCGTAACGGCTGTCAACGTTGAGAAAAACGTTGAGCTGGAGAGCAATAAAAGCAAACCAGTACAATTCAAAACTTTAGCAGCTGGTAAGCGAGCCTTCTATTTGTTTATATAAATTATTAGCTAATAATGTCGCTCGGTTTGTTCTTTTCCACCTTGAAAGCACCAAGTCGACCTCTGGAGCTAATTGCCTATAATACAGAAGCACGATCGGTCAATCTCAAGTGGAGACGACCCTCTATACCTAATGGAGATATAGCAAGTTATGAGATCATTGTGGTATAGGGGAAAGACGTCAATCCTAGTACCCTTACGAGATCGGTCGTTAAGGAGACTGTCAGTAGCGACATCTTAGAGTACGAATTATCTGGTCTGATTCAGAGATCACAGTACAGTGTGTGGGTGACAGCAGTCAATATTCGGAGAGCTGACAAAGCAAGGTTGAGAAGTCCTCCAAGTCGAGTAATAAACTTGGCTACCAAGGAAGAAGGTTAGTGTGCCAAACTTAATTTCTAGAGGTTAAATCATTTCCTCTTTATTACGTGTATGTAGCGTGACTTCTAGAAATGGGGGGATAATATGCTACTGGACACTCCCACTTTGATGGTTACGCCCACTTTTATTGGCTTCTAATTGAGTAATAGAGACTGGCAAAGTTGTGATGGAAGTAGATAGCGATGTACTGAATCATAGCATTGCATCTGCAGTGCAAAGAAAGACCGTTGCACTGATCATTCCTACTACTATGATGGTTTGACTGGGTCTCTGCTGCATAGAAATTAGAGACACAGTTGATGTGCAAGAGATGGAGTGATTAGAGAACTAATACCGTTACTAGTATCAGAACTGCTCATAACAGTGTTTCTCTCCTGTTGGCTTGTCTCTGACACTGAGGTGCTACTAACTAGAGGCATACAGAGACCAGCCTAAGAGAACCCACTCTTTAGGAGCTCAGGACAATCGGAAATTGACTTGTGGGCACGAAGAATCCACCCAGCATGCAATTGCTTGATAGAGGACAGTCTGAGATCAACAGCAACGTCACTGACAGCAACTCCACTGTCCAGTTGCTGCTTAACCTGATTGCCATACTAGCCTTGGAATGACTTCCTCAAGTCTTCTTTAAGACTTATTGACTGTCAAATCTAGAGGTTGTAAATTATCCGTGTATCATGCCGGTCCATGCAATACAGATACATTTTCATCTTCAAGCGCTTTACGGACGGCATCTGTCCGATGAGCTCTGAAAACATCCACAATCAACAAACCGTGGTGCTTATCAGACAAACCTAACTCCTTTCTTTTCATGCAAAAATATGGATCCAGCACTGTTTCTATATATTCTAAGATCGTATTTTCTGTTGACCAATGAGAAGCAGTATGGGTTATGTTCCAGGAACCAGGAAACTCATACTTTGGATGACATTGATTAGTTGTACCCTGGTAAATCACCTGACCAGGTAGTGCTTCTCCTGCCATACTGACAGCAAGCAAAACCTTAATTTCTCATTTGTCATCCAAACCAATACTAGAGACCTGTTGGGATCCTTTCTTCTCAAAAGTCCACTGACCTGAAGGGACCATTCGGACTCCTGTTTGGTCCAAGTTTACAACCATTTCTGTTGGAATTTGACGGTTGCTGACGAAGTCCAGAAGCCGACTGACAAAATTTTCTTTTATTTCAGGAAGGTCAGAGATTTTGTGTTTTGCAGCCTTTGTACCCTTACGCTTGGTAAAGCCCATCCTATCCAACACACCGCGAGCCCAGTCTCTTGTTGGAGTGAAAGGTTTACCAAAATCACTAAGAAAGACCCTATTTTCATGGTCAACAATCCCACGAGCAGCCGCCATTACAATGGTCACATTGACAACTCCAGCTGCTTCCCTAAGTCTGTAAATGTAGGCCTGCACCATACAATTCAAGTTGTCACCAATGGAAAGCGGGCGGCCACGCTTCTTCCGGGGCAGAGAGGCAAGCGGTGCTTCTCTTGGACATTGTTTGATCTTCTGGATATACTGTTTCTTCATTGCCCTGATCGTACTCTCATTGACAGGATGATCCAGTAAGATGCTGAAGTGCGTGGCAGCTCTTGCAACTCCATTGTCTGCCGCATACTGTGCGATTTCAAGCCGTTCGGATGCACTGTAGGCGTAATACTCTGTTTTTCCAACGTTTTCCGCTAGCAACGTGCTGTACCCTCTGGAGGGGATCTTGTACCACACGGTCATTTGCAGCCTTCACTGCAGCCGGACGTACTCCAGGAACACCAGTAGGTTGGGGGAGACACGGTCGTTTCTCCTCATCCTCCGCTTTACGCAACCACTTGAGAAGCATGAATAGACGATATTAGCACGTGACAGAATCACGTGACTATTCCCCGAAGAGCGAAAATTTTACCCCGCGAATGGTCTCTGTGAGAAAAACCGCGAAAATTTTGCCCAGCGAAAATTTGCCCCTTTCAGTATACTTTGACTACAATCAACGTCTTTGTAGGTGCTCTAACTAGAGAGTGTGTCAATGCAGTTGCTACTCTACGTGACATACTTCCGTCGACCCAGGAACGCTAACATCTCTAGCTAGAAGAAATGCGGAAGAACATACCGCTATAGGTTTACCCCACGTCTATAGAGCAAATGAGCTGAGTATGATGTCTGTAGGCGGGGGCAACACTTTCTTTTCTGAGAAGTTGGTCTGACTTCCTCTTCGACTGGAAATCTTTCTGAACTTGCGTGCAGTGCTGCCATTTCTGTATCCTCGTCGTTGTGTTTCATGATGTCGTCAAGCAGACAACTGCTGTGGTTTCTACGTCTCTGTTTCTACGTGTACACACTCAGTACAAGCATTCGATGTGAAAAGAACAATGCAGGTAGTCTCGTGCTGCATGTGCAGGCTGAATTAGATATATGCATCGCTTGGATCTACCGATATCTCCTTTTCTCTACAGTTGCTGTAGATCTAACAGCTCCTGGAATATCACTAACTATAGGCAAAGAAGACGCACAAAAAGTATTGAGAGACCAATTGCAAGGGCTGACTGATACGGACAATAGCACCTGCGTCATTCGACGCAGATCGGATGACCAATACCGCCAGCTAAATTTAGTGATTAGCTTTGAACAATGTTTACAACTTCAGTCCGTTACAATTGTTGGAAAAAACATAACAGCATTATTGTCATCGCCATCTGATCAGATCGGGTGGAAAGTAGTTGCAAGAAGCTTGTGTCTATCAGAAAACAAAACACAAAGATGTGTGGCGAGTAATCAGAAATCTGGAGCATTCCATTATAAATGTTCAACGGTTTCAGCCAGACAGGTTACAGTTGAAGCATCAGCTGGTTTTAGCATTTGTCAACTAAACATCTACGCCTTTCCAGGTAAAACTAACAATAATTTAGATTGTTTCTTGTTTGACGAATATCTAGTACGTAGCTAATATGCTAATTGTGCAAGTGACTCCGTTCTCATTTTCTTAATTAAATAAAGTAACGAGATGTGCTTGCCATTTCTAGACAATACTGTTAGATATGTAAACTCCAACAGCAAGATTGCTGCATGTACTCTTCGTAGCTACAACACTTTTGACAAAGTGCCGTCTCAAGATGCGATAAAAAACCGTTGTAGTAACTAAGACATTACTAATACAGTTATTCTAACTTACCTAGAGAAAGTTGTCTTCTGTAAAAGAAGCATTACTAACTAATATTTTATTTTATAATCTAGGCCCTATCTACAATTGGCTAGCTAGATCTGTAGAGCAACAAATGATATATTAAACGTCGTGTGTGCTTTGACGTACTTGTCTCCCACAGTAAACATAAATTTACATTTCACCGTGCATGGATCAAAGTGCCATGCAGACAAGCTAGTACACTAAGCCTAGACCCGTCTACAGCCTAGACTGTGTAAACGCTCTCAAGATCCGCAGGTAACTCTGCTCTGGCGTATACTCTCCTAGGACACGACCGACCTTGTGCACAGTACTGTACGTACATGTACCATCATACTTCCAGCTTGTCAACACCTAGATGTCTCAGTAACGATATCCGGGAGCTAAGAATATACTGCAGCCTAGAATTTTGGTCTGAAATGTGCATTGGTAAGTTGTTTCAAAGAGTGTGAGCTTTCTAGCTGTTGTGGAAATCACTCGTAACTTTTAGTTGTTTGTCAACGGTACTGTGTGTGTGTGGGGGGGGGCGCGGTGGAGCAGACGGTAGAGCATTGGTGATGATATCCCGGATCTTGTACTCCATGATGAAGGTTCGATCCTGGTGGAAGCGACACTGTGAGCATGAAACTCACCCACACTTGCTTCTCTCGACTCAAGAGTATAAATAAGTCCCTGGTCATTGAGTGGGGTAGACAAGACCGCTGGCTTGGCAGTAACATCATGCAGCAGTCTGGTACGTGTGGGCCTTGGTGTCCAGTCCCAGGGCTGCGCCATTGTCAGTGCCCCTGGATGACTCTGGCCAAGCTCCAGATGGATTGTAGCACTGACCCCAAGACTCCACGTAGCGCATGGAGGCCCTGTCTCTAGAGGCAGGGGGAGCTATCTCCGCAACTGACCTCAAGGTCGACGTCGAAAGACGTAGAGGGCTTAATTATCATTTGTCCAGTGTGTGTGTGTGTGTGTGTGTGTGTGTGTGTGTGTGTGTGTGTGTGTGTGTGTGTGTGTGTGTCTGTGTGTGTGTGTGTGTCTGTGTGTGTGTGTGTGTGTCTGTGTGTGTGTGTGTGTGTGTGTGTGTGTGTGTGTGTGTGTGTGTGTGATTAAATCAACTGCTTGAGTCTGAACAAAAATTTAAAAATTTAGATAATTCAGTATGAGCTATGAACACCTTTTTGTTTTAGAAATTGGGAAACAACAATCACAATGCATGGCTTAGCCATTTGCTGCAAATACGTGACCATTATTCTTAAAAACAATTACCAGCAAACAACTAACTCATATAGACTTAACAATTAAACAACGGTGGGAGATGTTGTAATAATTAACAATTAATTAAAATACCTCAATTTTACATGTCATACTTTTGTGGTGCCAATGATCAAGTTAGAGAGAGCGGTAGAGGAGCTTTGTGCTTCGTTTCTGAAGCTCATGGTGATATGTGTATGTTAGTGATTGTGTTCTGGCAAAGCCTTTTGTCAATACATCTTTGTGACATCAGCATTCAGTCTTCATGAATAATAGCACAGACAATGAATTTGTGCGAATATTGCAACAAGTTCACATGCTGTGGAAAAAGCAGTGATGGTGCTTGTGTCGTTTATCCTGTCTACGAGTAGACTCATCCCAGTCTCTCTTCGCCTTCGTCATTTCCTGGAGTCTATCTAGTCTACGGGTTTTAATAATATTCATTTTGAGCTATAGTGTTCACACTAGTATATATATATATATATATATATATATATATATATATATATATATATATATATATATATATATATATATATATATATTTTATGACTTTATCATGTACTTTGTATTTTCAGATACTGCAATGTAGGCGCGTTCGAATACTACGTCTGGAACTGGAATTGATGGGATAGTTTGTGTTTGATTGATAGTTCTGAGAGTTCCAAAACTGTCAGAAGAGTTCTAGCAGTTTGACCATCCGAGCCGGAATTGTTGAAACTGTGGGCGTGGCAGTTCAAAACACAATTCCAGTTCAAACTGGAGTTAGTATTCAAACGCCTCCATAGTGAAAAAATGTGTTTATCACATATACACGAGATGCACTGACAATTGCAGTGTTTAACAAGGCAGGATAATGCAAACAACAAGTACACACCAGCAGTGATCTTAAAGGAGAACTCCCACGCTAATGCAAGTTAATGTTTAATCAAAGTACTAGTTGCCACAACTCCATTCGCACAACAACTTTTTACCTAAGCCTGTCAGGAAGAGAGAAACAAGAAAGCAAGGTTGGGGGCGTGTCACGTGGGCGCCGCCATCTTGGATGAAGACGTAAAGTGTCTTACCTCTCCCATTCCTTCAGCTGATAGGGCATTTCATCCCCCTTCATTCTTGATAGTGGCTGACCCAGGGAGTCCTACTGCTTCCTCCGAGGGAGAGGTATCACGTGACATTTATGCTGGTTCAGACTACAATCCTTTCAATGATACAGCTGCTGCAGACACATCAGTAACATCAGTTCAGATAGACGAAACAGAAAAATTACCACCAGAAGCAGAACAAAAATACATTGTTTTCAGTAGCTGCCTCCAGACCCTTCTTCGATTCTGTCCAACCTGCGGAGCAGTTGTTGAAAGCACATCAGAACACTCACAAGGAAGCATGTTGACTGTGACACTGCAGTGCTCCAATAGTCATTCCATTACTTGGAACTCACAGCCATTAGTCAAGGACATTCCAGCAGGCAACTTATTAGGAGCCAATGCAATCCTTCTCTGTGGTGAAAACTTTGCAAAATTTTCGCAATTTGCCGATGTTTTGAAACTGCAGTTCATGAGTGAGTCTACCTTCTATCGAATCCAAGATGCATACCTTGTACCAGTCATAAATGACTTTTGGGAAAAACACCAGAAATCCATTCTTCAACAGTTCAAAGACACCCCCTATGTCTCCTAGGAGACGGGCGCTGTGATAGTCCTGGCTATTCTGCCAAATATAGCACATACACTCACATTGAGCAGGAAACTGGACTAATACTTGACTTCCAACTTGTTCAAGTCAGTGAAGTTGCCAACTCTGTTGTCATGGAACGCAAAGGATTTGAACGTTCACTTCAAAAGCTTCAAACTGAAGGCTTGCACATCAAACAAATCGCAACTGACAGACATATCCAAATTGCAGCTACCATGAGAAAGAAATACCCCAACATAGACCATCAATTTGATGTTTGGCATGTGTCTAAAGGAATAGCAAAAAAGCTGACACAGAAGGGAAAATCTAAGAGATGCACTAAACTCCTGCCATGGGTTCAATCCATCTCCAATCACCTGTGGTGGTCTTCTCAGTCTTGTGATGGAGACTCCCAAATACTTACTGAAAAGTGGACATCAGTTATCCACCACATAGTATACGTCCACTCTTGGGAAGGTGCTAGCAAGTTTACAACCTGTGAACACGAAGAGCTAACACGTGAGGAATGTGACGAAAAATCCTGGCTGAAGCCTGACTCCAATGCTCATGAGGCCATAAAAGAGGTTGTGTTAGACAAAAAGTTACTAAAAGACATACCAAAGCTCACCAAATTTTGTCACACAGGCATGTTAGAAGAGTTTCACTCACTTCTCACAAAGTACTGTCCTAAAAGGCAGCATTTTGGGTATAAGGGTATGATGACAAGAATACAGCTGGCTGCTCTGGACCATAATTACAACATTGATCGAGAACAAGCAACAACAAGTGAAGGAATCAAGAGGTATAAAGTTGTATTTCCTAAAGCTACCAAAGCCTGGGCAGCAAAGCCTATAGCTGAGACAAAATCGTATCAATACCTCCACGAAATTTCAACGTCTGTGCTGAAGAGAAGATCAATGGAGCACAATCCCATAAGGCACCACAAACCTAAAGCTCCACCAGTGGACTTACCCATAAATATAGCTGGGCACGAACAGCCTCCCAAAGAAGAGATTATACGTAGAACTAGTACTCGATTCAATTAGAAGTATTAGTCCAGTTTCCAGTTATTCAGTTACAAGGTCTTCAGTTGTTTGTGTCAACTACATATTCATCTGTTAGCTAATACATCACTGAGAATCATTAGCATCTCTAAACCCAACATAGTGCCCACTCTCTTCTGGAAACACTCTGCGTATGGCAGACACCACACACGATGGTATGACTATTCGTACACCTCTCCCCAATATCTCGTGAGCCCAGTGAGTAAATTGGCGGTAAGCCGCCAGTCTCAAAAGCCTACACAGAGAATTACCATGCACTAGCAGGTGAGAACGAACGTGATCGTTGCTTCAAATCATACCTGGCCGTAAGAGGTTCTGTAATGGAGCCTGGAGAGACGTTCATGACACCTACCGCTGTGCGTAGAACTTCATAGTGCAAGCAGACAGTGTGAAAACTGTCATGCGCTGTCGCACATCTCACGCCATGAAGTCTCCAGCTCAGAGCATCGACTTCCTTGCAGCAGATGCATTCTGTAATGCTCGGCATGACGATACACAAACCACAAGTACACCAGTCGGTGTTTTCTAGTCGTTCTGTACGCGTATCAGGGACATGAAGTGTTTGGTCATCGTCGTCGCTACCGCCAGAATCACTTTCTGACATATCTCCAGTGTTTCGAACAGGTTCAAAGTTATACGGACGGATAGTTTCCATTGTTCTCTGCAGCCGCTGCGAGACATGCGCACAGGGTAAGACACTTTACGTCATCATCCAAGATGATGGCGCCCATGCGACACGCCCCAACTTTGCCTTCTTGTTTCTCTCTTCCTGACAGGCCTAGGTAAAAACTTGTTGTACCAATGAAGTTGTGGCAACTAGTACTTTAATTAAACATTAACTTGTATTAGCGTGGGAGTTCTCCTTTAATTATCGCATACAGTGCAATAACAGACATAAGTAAAGTTGCATGTATTTTAGTAAACATCTAGAAATTGTTGAAAACTATTGGTGTTTAGTTGAGCAAACAGATGACGTTTTGTAACTATGGCGTTCTTGTTTTTCGTTTTTGTCAGTTGCTCCAGTCTTTTCTGCTAAGACCTTACAGCCATCCACAGTGAGCCATCAACATGCTGAACAGAATCATGTATATCAGATAGGAGAAACTGCACACGTGTTATCTGGCCACGATTTTATACTTCACTGTAATGCATTTGGTCATCCAACTCCATCATATTATTGGAATGTCCTTTCCCAGAAAGCATCAAATAATGTAAAATGGAATGGCAACACACTCACCATCACAAATGTTCAAACATCTAATGAAAACAAGTACCGTTGCACTGCCAAAAATAGCAACGGCACGATTAGACAAACTTCTGAGCTGAGAGTTTATGGTAAGATATTATGTTTGTTTGTAATGCTATTTTGTTTGTATCTAGAGCAATTTATGTTATGTGTCCAATTATTATTGTGTTATAAAGCTAATGGTATAGATTTCTTAAATGCAAACAACTAAGACTCTGATTCATACTGCTTTACTCTTTTACATGTAACCATGCATCCACAGTTTGCAAGTTAGCACAATAACATGTTAACAGTCTGTCTAATATAAGAAATCTAAGTTTCCTAAACTAGAAGTTATGGAACAGGTGGCTTTAGTTTTAATGTTGAAACAATATTTATTTGTGTTACTTGCACGTGTCTTCTTGCTTGTAGTGACCTTGTAATAGTTTGGCATGCTAGAACAAATACTGGATTGGTAATTTCTCATAGTTTGTGTTTGTTACGGACTGATAGAATTTTAACTAAAATGATCATGCTCTTTGCTGTGTTGCAGAAAGAAGGCTAAAGTGTCGAAAACCAACAATAGCCAGTAGTTCTACTTTTTCTCTATTTGTCTCATTCGACTGTCCATCTTATAATAGAGAGGATCACTATGCTTGTAGTATCACTAACTATAGAGTTCAGTTTCGTCCTGTGGATACTAGTGACAACTTTGCAATCAGAGTTTACAAAACACGTTCATTTAAGCTGGACCATCTTATTCCATTCACTTCTTATGAAATCAAAGTAAATGTGACTTACGACCAATCTTACTGCAGTTCATATTCTGATGTAGTTGTTGGTAGGACAGATCCAGTAGGTGAGAAGACAAAATGTGTAGTAGCATTCTATGTCTTGTACTAATTTGCACTTCTATACAAACTCTCTGCAGCACCATCTCCTCCAAGACAGATCAGACTTCTCTCTGTACTGGCAACTAGCATTGTGCTGACATGGAAGGTACCTTCTTATGTCAATGGATCTAACCTCACATATTATATCAATTATTTCAAACTCGATAGTAGTACTATTGTAACTTCAGAGACCAGCACACAACCAACTACTACTTTGGTTGATCTTACACCCTATACTAAATATAAAGTCATAATTCAAGCTGCTACATATGCCCAAATCAATGTCAGCTCTTCAATTCGGCTGAGAAGTAACAAAGCTGAAATATCATTTCAAACTCGTCAAGCAAGTAAGATGTTGTATATAGCATTATGTGATGTAATTTTTGTCACCAAATCTTGACTAACCTAGTTTGTTTGTTGTTCAGAACCAAATCCTCCAACTAATGTGCAAGTTGACACAGTGTCTGCTGACTCGGTTGTGATCAAGTGGCAGCGTCCTGTAGTATCCAATGGCCCAATTTCATACTATAGAGTTTGTTATACGATTAATGGTAGTAGCAAACAAACTTGTAGATCAACCACCACTACTAAAAGTCGGTTCGCCAACCTCAAACCTTTCTCTTCTTACCTTCTAATTGTGAGGGCTGTCAATGTTGAAAGAGCCACTAAACTGGAAAGCAACTGGAGCACGCAAATACAATTCCGAACTTTGTCATCTAGTAAGTGAGTTAGCAATTTGTACTTGCAAATGGACGCAAACCAAATCATTTATTTCTATTTGTACATGAAGTTCCAAGCCAACCACAACAATTGACAGCCACTAACGAGCAAATACAATCAATTCATCTCAAGTGGCAAAAACCTTCTAATCCTAATGGAGCGATAACAAAATTTGAGATTATTGTAGTGCAGGGAGGAGATATCGATCCTAGTAACTATAATAGCAAGATGTTGGTTGTTAACAAGACTGTCAGTGGGAGCATCTCAGCTTACACAGTAACTGAACTGACAGAATTAACACGTTACAGTGTGTGGCTTGTTGCAGTCAATATTCGACGAACTGACAAAGCAAAATTGACAAGTCGTCCAAGTCAAGTGATAACGTTTGATACAAAGGGTGGAGGTTAGTGTAAAGAACATAACGTGTTTTTATTTGCTCTTATTTGTATTTGTGTGACAGCAAATACTGCTCCTCAAGAAATTATGTCTTCCCAAGTGACTAGTACTTCAGCTCTAATCACTTGGCAGCAACCACTGTTTTCGACACCAAGATCAGTCCGTTACTATATCAGATATTTTAAATCAACAAGACCTGATCGCAACAGATTCCCGCAATCTACAAGGGAAAGAAGATTCAATCTTACAAATTTGGACATTTATACAAACTATACAATAGACATAGCAGCTTATGTAAATCCTCTGTTGTCTACTTATTATGCATCATATAATTTTACAACTAAACAAGCTGGTGAGTGAGTTGGCCAATTTTAATGTGCTGTCATTAATGTTAATTAATGTGTAATTTAGCACCAAGTCCTCCACAGAAAGTAAAAGCAAATGACATCAGATCTAGAAGTGTATCAATGTCTTGGACGCCGCCACTTCGTGCCAATGGCTTGGTGAAGAAATACAGAATATATATTCAGTCTGATCACACTAGTCGACCCAATAATCTTAATAATGGCAATAAAACAGTTTCACAGTCACAGAGAGTTGAAACAATCGGCAAATTGATTCCTTTCACTACCTACTATGTTTGGGTTACTGCCATCAATGTGGACGGGCGAGAATTAGAAAGTGACTTTGAACGTCCCACTGTTTTCAAAACCAATGCAGAAGGTATACAGAATATGAGCAATCTGATCATGAGGACTGCATAGTTTAGAGTCTTAAATTATGTTTTTGTTTTAGGATCATCACCTCCAAGACAAGTTCAATGGTTTAACGTTACTTCTCATTCAGTCATCGTCTCATGGAGAAAGCCAGTCATAGTTCATGGAAATGTTGAGAAATACAGCGTGTTGTTGGTTTCATTTCTAAAGCAAAAGACTGTCAAGAAATTATTAGCAAAAAAACATGAAAATAGTCTTTTCCTTTTTGTTGACAATCTTGTGCCCCATACTCAATATACTGTTACAGTTCAGGCTGGAACTCGTACAACATGTTGTTCAACTTTACTGTGGAGTGATCACAACACAGATGAACCAACAGTCACGTTTACAACACAACAGACTGGTTAGACATACTCATCAATCACCAATACTTTAGACTTGTTTACAACACTTTGTGTATTCCCTTTGGTAGCTCCTTCACGCCCCGCAAGACCAAATGTTACAAATGTTCTCTCTCGTTCTTGTCTGATTAAGTGGAAACTTCCTGATTCTCCCAATGGTGACATTCAGTTCTACCTCTTGTCTCTTTATAAGAAAGCTGACAATACCGATCCATCGATATCACATAAAACATCAAACATAGATACGTTTAGACATCCTGCAAAGAACAGCACTCTTCAAATGGAGCTGTTTTCTTTATCGCCTTACACAGCTTACGGAGCCGCAGTAACTGCAGTCAACGTCATGAACAATACAGAACTAAAATCCAAACAAAGTGAACTAGTGAATTTCACAACTGCAGATGAAAGTCAGTTTTGTAGCATTTTGAGATATGTATATGCGAACCATGGCCATTCGCGAATGGGTCGAACATGCAGTAAGGGAATTCGCATAAATATGAGTTAGCCGTACGCGAATGATTTGAATCATTCACGAATGGATTGCGAATGGTTATTAACCAGCCTATGCAAATTCCCGTACTGTTTAATTTACCAATTCACGAACGGTTCTGATTTGTGCATTTATGGGTCGGACCACATACACATACTGTTTTCTGAAAACGTCAATAAATTATTAGATGCTTTTCTTTTCTTGTTTAGCACCTACGGCTCCATCTAATTGTGATATCAAGAAAAGAAACAGCACATCTATTCGTGTGTCGTGGGACACTCCTTATCCGTTTGACTACAAAGTAGAATTTTACAAAGTAAAGGTACAGTATACGTTCAACACTTTTACGCAATATTTGCATGGTTAACTGATTAAACTGTATCAGGTCAACTATGCAGCGAACAAAGACGTAACAGCTAAGTTGCTCACGGTGTACCATCAGTCCGTTCAACTAAGTAAATTGCGTCCTTACACGATGTATGATATAACTGTCGTTGCTGTCACAAACAACACAATAATTCTTGAAGGGCCAGCTTGCTATTTGCAAACACGGACTACTTTGCCAGGTATACAGAACGCTAATTTAGAATCAAATGTCACTTAGCACTTGCTACGATGTCACTCTAGAATCAAATGTCTCTATGCACTCGCTACGATGTAACTCAGGAACCAAAAGTCACTAAGCACTTGCTAACTAATAAGCACTAGTCACTATGAACTTGTCTTGGCAGAAACGGCACGGCATATGTCTGTTCATATCTGGTTTGTCTGTTTATGCACACACACACACACACACACACACACACACACACACACACACACACACACACACACACACACACACACACACACACACACACACACACACACACACACACACACACACACACACACACACACACACACACACACACACACACACACACACACACACACACACACACACACACACAAAAACACACACAGACAACTGATGCTCATTTGAGTTGCATCGTCGTGCACACAATTTCTTTCTCTGCTATAATTACCAACTGTTTGATTTAGTACCGGACATTCCTTCCAACTGCACTGCCACAAAAACCAATTTAACTTCTCTTCTTGTGAAATGGAATCCTTATTCTTCAAGAGACGACGCAGTTGCATTCTATCAAGTAATTTGTATATTACAATTTGTTGTGCAAGACAACTTTCAATGTATGTTGTGTGCTTAGTTAATATTTCAGTCTCAATTCGAGACGAAAATTGTCAAGACCACACAAACGAGACTTCAAGAGACGAATCTTACACCTGATACCAACTACAACATCACAATTAGTGCATTTACAAACAACACGAAACTATTGAGTGGGCCACCATGTCAATTGTTAGCAAGAACCGGCAAAAATATTCGTATGTAGTTGATTGATTATTTGCTGAATGTTGATCCTTTCTGTTTGTACATATCTATAATTATTGTTTAGATGAGTCGAAGTCTACTGCAGCACCTCTTGTTGTTGCTGTAGTGTTACCCTGCTTGCTGGTGATTGTTATTGTTGTGGTTGCTGTTTATGTCGTTCGGCATCGCAAAAGATGCTGCAACAGTCACATGCTGAAGAACGACGCCAAAGACACAGAAACAAATGCTTGTTGCTATGAGATGCCATCAATTGCACAAACCACACGGTAAAATAATGTCTAATATATATATATATATATATATATATATATATGCAATTTTTGGCAATTATGTTGTGATGTCTTTTGTAGTGCAATCGATGATCTAGACATGACAGAAAGTAATGCATATAATTCTGTCACCGTGGAGACAAGTGAGATTGCTTCATACGCTGACGTTGGCACAACAATGATGCAGAGCAAAGTTGGGTCACTAACAACATCAGACGATTCCATTATCTACGAAGAAGTAAACAGTTGAATTTACATCAATGGTGCAATATTTGGTCAAACACGAAACATACGCGTATCACGTTTCTGTATACAAAGACAGGAAAGAAAAACGTATGTGATCAAACTGTGGTAAATATTTATGAAGCTGCACTGTTGAACTATGAAGCTTAGTTACTTTCGGCGATCTCAGATCTAGTCACCAATGATGGCTGAGTTTCTTAGCTAAGCGTCGATGCATGCCCGTACAGTACAGCAACGAAACGAAACGCGCGTTCTTGAATTCGTTATATACACCTATTGACACAGATTAGGTAGAGAGTTTGACACTTATATATTAGATAGACTACTACATCATCCATAATACAAAAAATTAGACTCGGTATTTCAAAACGTTGACATCCGAATCACGTCTATCTATACAACACTTGAAATATTCATAAAATCACATTTTTACTTAACAGGTCGAATGTTGTTTTCAGTACATGTACGTATGCTTTGTTACCTAGGAACGAGTGACAAGCACAATCAACTTATTTGTAAATTTTAAATCTTTATTACAAATATACACTAGATATGCATCCCGTGTACACTAGATTTAACTTAATTAACCTAACAGCGATTACCGCCATCTACGCGACCTTGAGGTCGAGGAGTGTCACCTAAAACTATAAAACTTATAAAAACACAAAGACTACCATCACTGATACAAAAACATAGGCGACGGAGTAGGTCCGGCAGGGCGGAAATACTTTCTCAAAATAAACTTTTGCCAGTCCCCATTATACTTCCGGCTAAGGGTTAGACGATTAATTAATTAAATAGGTAGACATAGATTTTACCACAGTTTGCTGCGAGATCATCAAGTTGCTAGTCTAGTGCGCATGTTCAATCCTATACTGTCAGTGTCACAAGTTTTAGTTTCTAGCTGGTATAGAAAAACTAGTAAACGTGCGCTAGTCAACCACGCCTATTTAACGCGTGTTAGTTTTGACACCTGGTCTAAAACTAGACGTAATGCGAACATGAGAAATCGCTTGTTTTACTCATTTACTTTCTGAACTCGTAGATGTAACATTGTTTTTTAGACGAATGGTATAGCAGCCTCCAGAACTGTCAGTTCTAGGAAAGAAATCAGGAAAGATGTGTCGGGCTCATCTTATCTCTCCACTTCATCCAAGGCGGTGTGAACAACATATTAATTCTAGGAGAGAAGTGCAGGAACCAGGCAGTTGTCTAGTGGCTAAACGTGTTAAAATTTTCGCCCTACAAACAGATGACGCAGAACTGAATGCTCTATATGTACACTAACAACTAGCTAAGTTAATTTGCACATGCACATCGCATTTTGTCAGAGTCCACTATCATTATATATGTGTATACAAGTCCTCATGCAGATATTGTCTACAAACATCTAGACACTGTTTTCTAGCCTAGTAATTCTTGTTGCGAAGGTCAAGACTGAACATTGTAGATAGGGCGAGAAAATTTGCTGCACATGCATGTGCCTCGATCAAACGCTCCAATTGCAACATTGGAGCTAGAATACGGGCCGTGCGTTGCGTCTTACACCAACAGCAGTGCTGCATCTAGCAGACGTATACAGATATACAGATAAATGACTATTATCAGAACCGGAAGTGATTTGTGCATGTCCAATATTTAAAGGGTACGTTAAATTTTGACGATGCACAATCAACGTCTCTAGAGGTGCTTGTTAGCTATAGAATGTGTCATACAGTTGCTACTCTACGTGGCAAACTTCCATTGACTGAGAAACGTCTCTGAAGAAATGCGGAAGAACATACCGTTATGTTTACGCCCACATGATCAAATGACATGAGTAGGATGTCTGTAGGCGGAGGCAACACTTTCTCTTCTGAGAAGTTGGTCTGACTTCCCCCTAGACTTGGAAATCTTTCTGAATTTGCGTGCAGTGTTGCCAAATCAACGGCAGCACACGTCAGATAAAGCTCACGGGTCTGTCGCCATATACTTGGTATAAAGTTTCAGTTAGAGCGGTCACAGTGTTCAAAGGATCGAGTCGGAAAATCCAGGAGACTATTACCGTTAAATTTCGAACGAGTGACGAAGGTATATAGGTATATGTTCCGACCCATAGACGGGAATGAGAACCATTCGCGAATGGGTCGATCATTATGGGAATTCGGGCTAACCATTTGTGAATGGTTTGCGAATGGGTTGCAAATAGTTAACCCGCATATGCAAATTCCCGTCTGTTTAGCCAATTCACGAATGATTTCAGATTTGTGCATGTACGTGTCGGAACACATACAAATATACTGTTTTCTGTTAATAAATGATTTTCTTTTCTTGTTAGCACCTACGGCTCCATTTAATTGTGATATCAAGAAAAGAAACAGCACATCTATTCTTGTGTCGTGGAACACTCCTTATCCGTTTGACTACAAAGTAGAATTTTACAAAGTAAAGGTACAGTATACGTTCAACATTTTACGTAATATTTGCATGGTCAACTGATGAAATTGTGTCAGGTCAACTATGCATTGAACAGAGACGTTACAGCTCAGTCGCTTACAGTGTACGATCAGTCCGTTCAACTAAGAAAATTGCGTCGTTACACGATGTATCATATAACCGTCGTGGCTGTCACAAACAACACAAGAATTCTTGAAGGCCCACCTCGCTATTTGCAAACACGGACTACTTTGCCAGGTACTAGTATACAGAACTCGTGGAGAAACTCTACGTTTGATTGACGCGTCTGTTCATATCTGCATGATTTGACTGTCCATACACACACATACATACACACACACACACACACACACACACACACACACACACACACACACACACACACACACACACACACACACACACACACACCTGGGACCCGGAATTCCGCCATACCCACTATGGGCTTCGGCATCGCAGAAGTTTCGCCAAGAAGAGCGGTCATTGGCTTGTGACGGACAATATTCAATTACATTAGGTCTCGTTGAATGGTATCAATCCACCTGTTCTTTGGACCATGCTGAGGGTGTTTCACATTATGCATCTTGCTTCTCAGCAACAACTTTTGTGGACGAGAGACGTTCATCCGTTGTAAATGACCAAGTTACTGTAATCTTTAATGTTGAATTTGACGTTCAATTGGTTCTTCCTTGGCAGATTTCAAATTGAAGGAATTTCTTATCTTGTTTAGTCTTGATACCCCCAAGATAGATCTAATACAGCGCATATGAAAAGTGTTCAGTCTTCGAATATCTATTTGAGTGATTGCCCAAGTCTCACAACCATATAGTAAAACTGGCATCAATAGTGACCTAAAGACTCTCAGTTTTGTGTTCCTTCTAAATCCTCGGTTTGTGAACACCCTACGTTTTCAAGAACAGAATGTCCTGCTACCTTTCTGAATACATTCAACAACCCCTAGGTGACAATTCCCTGACTTAGTCACAATGCTGCCCAAATAGCAGAATTCAGAAACATTCTCTAGAACATGACCAGCAATCGAGATGTTTGCTTCTTCAGCACCAATACTCAGGATTTTAGTTTTGTCAGTGTTGATCCGCATACCCCATTTCATACACGGATCATGGAAAGCATTCACCATCTGCTGTAACTCACTACTTGACGTACTTCACTTCACGTACCTACATCACAATTAGTGCATTTACAAACAACACGAAACTATTGAGTGGGCCACCATGTCAATTGTTAGCAAGAATCGGCAAAAAGAATATTTGTATGTAGTTGATTGATAATTTGCTGAAAGTCTGTGTGTACATATTTATAATTATACACGGGTTTGTATACATTTTGGTTTAGATGAGTCGAAGTCTACTGCAGCACCTCTTGTTATTGCTGGAGTGTTATCCTGCTTGCTGGTGATTGTTATTATTGTGGTTGCTGTTTGTGTCGTTCGGCATCGCAAGAGATGCTGCAACAATCACATGCAGAAGAACGATGCCAAAGACACAGAAACAAAGGCTTGTTGCTATGAGATGCCATCAATTGCGCAAACCACACGGTAAAATAATGTCTAATATATAAATATTTGCAATTATGTTGTGATGTCATTTGCAGTGCAATCGATGATCTAAACATGACAAAAAGTAATGCATACAATTCTGTCACCGTGGAGACAAGTGAGATTGCTTCGTACGCTGACGCTGGCACAACAGTGATGCAAAGCAAGGTTGGGTCACTAACAACACCAGACGATTCCATTATCTACGAAGAAATAAACAGTTGAATTTACATCATGAGAAATAAAACATCCTACGTCAAATCGAAACAAACGCGTGTATACCACGTTTCTGTACAAGCAAAAAAGAAAAACCTCTAAGTGATCAAAAGGTGGTAAACATCTAGTTGCACTGTGAAGCTTAACTAGATACAATTACAGCCAACGATTTCAGGTTTAGTCAACGATGATGCCTGAGTTTCTTTGATAAATGCCCGTAAAATACAGCACATGCTGAAACATGCTGAAAAATTAGATAAAATACCACACTATCCATAATAGAAACAAATGAAACTCGGTACTTCAAAACGTTGATATCCCGATGACGCTATACTTTAAAAATTTATAAAATCACATTTTTACTCAACAGGTCGAATGTTGTTTTTAATACATCTGCTTTTGCTATCTCTAGACAGAGAAGGGTGACAAGCGCAAACGACTTATTTGTAAATTTTGTAGTTGTATGTACCCGGTTAACTTTGTACAGTAACACTAGATTTAACTTAATTTTAACTTAACAGCGATCACCACTATCTCAGCGATTTTCAGGACGAAGAGAATATGTAAGTCATCTAAAACTAAAATCTGCAAAAACACAAAAGTATGACGTCACTGATACAAATACGTAAGCGATGAAACCGTTCCGGCAGGACCAAACTACGTTTTCAAAAATAAACTTTGCCAATCTCCATTAGCATATAGCTCTGGTTAGGAGTAGATGACTAATTAATCAATTAATTAAATAAGTAGACTAAGTTTACCTTAGTCTGCTGCGTATTAAGTAGTCGAGGTCATCAAGTTGCTAGTGCGCATGCATGATCAATTCTAATGTCAGTGCAGGCCCGGATCCAGATGGGGGTTCAGGGGGTTGCAACCCCCTCTTTTCTAATAGGCGTGGTTTAATAATTTTATATAATTTTATTGGAAAAGAGAAAATTAGTAATGCTATAAATATCTGCTACAAGGTCAACACCCTCTTTCAAAAATTCCTGGATCCAAGTCTGCAGTGTCACAAGTTTTAGTACTTGTAGCTGGTATAGAAAAACTAATCAACGTGTGCTAGTTGACCACGCCTATTTAACGCGCGTTAGGTTTTGCTCAGCCTTGATGTAAACTAAGACCCAGTCATAACATGAGAAATCTCTTATTCTACCCATTTACTATCTGATCGTGTAGATGTAATTTGTTTTTACACGAATAGTATATCAGCCTCCAGAACTGTCAGTTCTAGGAATCAGAAAAGATGTGTCCGTAGAGCGCTCACTCACGTACATACCTCCCCACTTTATCAAAGGAGGTGTGAACAACATATGAAAAGCAGAAACCATGCACTTGTGGCTGGATGTGTCGATGTTTTTGCTCTAGTTATGTACGCAAGACTGAATGCTAGGCATTAGTTAATTAACACGCACATCGCAGTTTGTCAGAGTCCAGTAAAAAGCCCGGTTCACAGTATTGACGCTGACGCTCAGCGTGGGGGCCAACATCAAAGAATCCGCCAGTGTCAGCGTCAACGTCGGCGTCAGCGTCATACTGAAGGGTATAAAAGCCCTAGTTTTTCAGATATTGTCTGCAAACGTATAAACACTATTTTCTAACATACTAATTGCCGAGAGTAGCGAGGCTTCTAATCCGAGTCGTACAACAGAAATGGGCGTGGTCCTATATGGTCTTCATCGAGCTTCTGGTATATATATATATATATATATATATATATATATATATATATATATACATATATATTGTATGTGAGTAGATGTGTAAGAAATAAATAAATATATATATAAAAAAAAAAAACATATATATATATATATATATATATATATATATATATATATGTATGTATGTATATACAGTATATATATATATACACACACACACAAATCTCAAATTTCTCCTCCAACGACCACGTTTCATGATAGGACCTAGCCTTAAAAATCGTTTCCGTGTCCGACTACAGATGAGTCTAAGAACGATTCGTGCAAGTGACCGAATGGCGGCGAAAACGCTTCCTGAACTTCCGTCGCCCCATCGTTTTGTATTGTAGCTAGGGACTGTGTATACGTGACAACCAAGAAACACCTTCAGGAGTTGAAATGCCACCTACAGTCAACTATTCACACGTCCCACACTACAATCAATCCTGTAGTACGTGCACTGTGCTGCATCTAACACTGTTGATAGTCAATGTTTGCCGATATCAATTTCTATGTCAGTAAATACCATACCACTGTCGTTACAACGGAACTGAGTGCATACCTAGACTGTACATTTCAATTGTCTTGATCACGATTGCAAAACGACGACTAACTATACCAGGCCTATACACCTAATCTAAACTACTAGGAAGTTTGCATGTTTACTTCCATGACAGCTAGGATTTCAACAAATACGTATTGTCTAGCTAGGACTTCGCGTTTCATTTAGCAGACAATCTGAAAACTCCGTTGGACGTGTCACTCACGAACACGAGGCACCTACGGATACAATACAACTAGTTATTAGAACAGGAAGAGTGATGCATGTAGACTATGTGCAATAGTTGGAGGGTACACTTTGACCACAATCAACGTCTCTGTAGGCGCTCTAATTAACTATAGAGTGTGTCAATGCAGTTGCTGACAAACTTCTGTCGACCGAGGAACGTTAACGTCTCTACAAGAAATGTGGAAGAACATACCGCTAGGTTTACCCCACGTCTCTAGAGCAAATGACCTGAGTAGGAAGTTTGTAGGCGGGGGCAACACTTTCTCTTCTGAGAACTTGGTCTGACTTCCTCATACACTGGAAATCTTTCTGACCACGAGCAGTGCTGCCATTTTTGTATCCTCGTCGTTGTGTTTCATGATGTCGGCAACCAGACAACTGTTGTGCCTTCTACGTCTCTGCTTCTACGTGTACACTCTCACTAGAAGTATTCGATGTTTCTCTACAGTTGCTGTAGACTTAGCAGCTTATGGAATATTACTAACTGTAGGCAAAGAAGGCGCACAAAAAATTGGGAGACCAATTGCAATGGCTGACTGATACGGACACTAGCACCTGCGTCATTCGACTCAACAAAAAGACTATGGACTATCGCCAGCTGAAACTAATGATTACATTCGAACAATGTTTACAACTTCAGTCTGTTGCAATTGTTGGAAAAAAACAAAAGACATCAGTACGTGTCATCGACAACTGATCAGACCAAGTGGGAAGTAAATGCAAGAAGCTTGTGTTCATTACAAAAAAGGCACAAAGATTTGCGACTACTGGTAAAATATCTGGAGCATTTCATTATAATTGTTCAAAGTTTCAGCCCAAAAAGTTACAGTTGAAGTATCAGCTGGTTTTAGCATTTGTCAAATAAACATCTACGCCTTTCTAGGTGAAAATAACAATAATTTAGATTGTTTTTTGCTTGACCAAAGTATAGTACATAGAATATTGACTCTAAAGCAGCAATAAAAGGTATTGTAGCAAACACTATCTTAGTTTTCCTAACCTAAAGTAAAGAAATGTGCTTAGCTAATTAATTGCCATCTCTTTCTTACATATGTAGACACTACTCCAACAACAGACTAGGTCATGCAACTATGTTAGTGCTTGCTCCAAGTATTTTAAAATGTAAAAATGTGTCTCGAGATGTGATAAAAATCGTTTTAGTAATCTACAGTTTCTAGTAATTTATTTTAGGAGAAAGTAGTTTTCTCTAGATGTAGAGAAGAGGCAGTGTTTGACCTACTGGTCTCTCACAGTAAACATAGACTTCTACAATATATTGTGTGGAGGTCAGACAAAGATAGACTCTTCTAGATAGGATCTAGAGAGTTGAATCTCGACTGTGTTAGCTAACTGTCACCTAAATAAAACGTCGCACGCTCTCAAACAAGGCGTCTCAAGCAAGACGCGGAGGTAACTCTGCTCTGGCGTCTACATTCTCAAGACAGAACAGAGAACTTTGTGTACTTGTAAACACCCGGATGTTGTAATAATATCCGGGAGATAGGAACAGGTGGCAGTGGAGAAATTCAAAATGAGATGTGCATTCGTAAGTTGTTTCAAAAATTGTGTACTTCTTAGATGTTGTGGAAATCACTCTTACATTTTAGATGTTTGTCAGCGGCGTGTGTGTGTGTGTGTGTGTGTGTGTGTGTGTGTGTGTGTGTGTGTGTGTGTGTGTGTGTGTGTGTGTGTGTGTGTGTGTGTGTGTGTGTGACTTGAACACATTTTATAAACCCACTAATTAAATTAATTAATTGTTTAAGTGTTACAATAAAAGATTCGGATAATTGAGTATGAGTTATCTAGAAACACGTTTTCGCTAGTAAAACTGTACTAACAGCAAACTAACACAGACTAAACAGAGGTGGGAGATGTAGTAAGAAGAGACCTCTATTTTACATATTTGTAGTGTTGCCAATTATCAAGCTTGTCCTGTCAGAGAGCTCTAGTACATGCAGACATAACATTTGCGTAAATATTGAAACAAATGCACTTGCTGTAGAAAAACCGGCGATGGTGCGTGTCTATAAGATTTAATTAATTAACTTTCATTAATGCATTGATTCTCAGCTTTAGTGCATGTTCACTAGCCTCGTCCCCAGACTCTCTCGCGCTAGTCTCGCGCCTGGAATTCTCATACGGGCACTGGACAAGACTAGCTCGAGAGAGTCTAGGGACGCGACTACATGTTCACTGTATGCTATGACTTTAGCATAAACTTTGTCTCTCTGCTTTTTCAGATATATACGTATACTGTAATATAGTAGACTACTAGAGCGACGCCCCTGTTATCGGACACCATCAATCATCGGACAGCCGTGCAAGAAGTAAACAAAGTAAGACTGAGCTTTGTTAAAGCCCACAGTAAGAAGGATTAGTAGAGACTGTGATTCCAGACGCGGGACTTCCAAAGGCTTGAAACGGTTGTGCTAGGACGGTAGACGTGATCCTTCTCTGCGACCACGTTCATCGGACACAACCATCATTCATTAACTGACACGACCTCCCCCATGAAAACGCAATGGCAATTCTGCAACTTCGCACCTGAGATAGGTTTATAAGTGACTAGCTAACACAACAACACTATCACAGTCTCCGTTTGCTACTCTCCAGGAGAGATACCGCACGCTCATTGAGTCGAGGTAACGCCCCTTTCGTCGGACACTCGCTTTTTCTTTGCAGCAGCAGTCCGCAGGTAATAATGTCATAAGAGAGAGTTGGAAGGAAATATTGTACGGCTCCCAATTCGTTTGACCTTTATTTGACTCAGCAATGGTTATTAGCGGAAACTGCTGAATTTTACAAGCTCACTCTGTTGACATCTACTAGCCCTCCGGTGCTGTCTAGTCTTCCCAGCGTAAGAATTTGAACTCCTGAGTGTCTTGCAGCACAACTGCACAGGCTTGATGCACACGGATGTAGCAGCTGCAGACGATGCACGTCATCCATGTTCGAGCTTTGCGGTGAGCACATTCTCCCAACTCGCACAGGAACAGCCCGTGCTTTCTTTTCAAGGCCTCTAAATTGTTACTTGGTTCTGCATATACGACGTGTGCAGATGTTTCTATCTCAGTTTGATATCTACCTTTGCCTGACTTTGCACCATGCGAAGTGCAACACGTCATCGTTGGTACAACCAGCGGTACCGAATGCAGGAACTTTATTTACTATCAGAGCAGCTAGAACCATTACCCCTGCTTCTCCTAGGTAAAGTTGAATTAGATTACGTCAAGTTCTTGTCAACGCACGCTACGCGGCGATCGACTTTCTTTGCAAAAGGTAAAAGAGCATTTTAGCACTTCAATCGTGCCCTCTCATCGCTTTCGGTTGTCGCCTTCTTTGTTGAACGGCTGGTTCGTTCAAGCGACATCTTTTACACGTCCTAGTGAGGCGTGGTTGTATGAGAAATAACTCAGAATTGCCATCAAGCACTCTAGGCAAGTGTTCTGCGTTCTGCGGCGTTTCAGATAGCTGAATTTAATCAACTGCAGTCATTTGAAACCTAGAGCTGTTGCTGAGAAGGTAGGAAGGCAAGAAAATGGGTGTCCGACGATTGGGGTCGTTACCACGGGCGTTTGACCGACTGTAACTCATACAGATCTCGGCTGACATGCAGGGTAACAACACGATTTGTAGGTAAAGAGTTGTTGATTAGCGATATATAAGTAACTAGGCTGAAGGATGCGTGTGTGCAATTTGGACGCCACTGTCCGGTGAACGATGCGTTTGTCCGATGAACGGGGTATGCAAGGCTCCACACTGTTTTCAATCTCACTCTAAGCAGAGAAGAGGTGCAATGCTTCCTTTTGGTGTGCTCAATTACAACTTGGATACCTACATTTATGATGTGGTAGGGACTGCGTTCGAAAACGGATAACTGAGAACTCGCGTCCGGAATATGATGGTGTCCGAGGAACGGGGCCGCGCTCTAGTTGTACGGTATCCGTAGGCGCCTCGCATTCGTGAGTAACACGTCCAACAGAATTTCAGACCATCTGCCGAATCCTAGCTATTTTGAAATCATGACTTCGAAGTTTCCGTACGTCCAAGTCAATCAAAGACTGTCGCCTGTTCTGTGGATGGTTGTGAGTACCAAGGAGCTGTCACACAGACCTTGCATCATTTTCGTCAGCGTCATGCCCCAGGTGAGATGTCTCGAGAGTTCGTAGCTGTGCATGACTTACACCAATGCCCATACTGCCGTCAATGGTTTCATCGTCTTCTGAGACATACTCGTGGGTGCAAGATCTCTCATTCATCGTCACCTAACGAAAATCCAGAAAGGGTCCCCATTCCTTGGATTCCTGCACCAATGATATGTTTGAAAGTCAATGTCGTGGTCAAGTCGGTTCTTCTTTGTCTTTATCATCTTCTTTAGCAAAAAAAGCAAAAGAAAATACAGATAGTTGCTCCTTGAGTGGAAAACCCAGCAATAATCTCAGTTATATTTCAAACTCACTTTCGGAGCCCTTGGATGCCAAAGCATGGTCTCTTATTGAAAGTTTGACGGTCAATGACATTCTTTCTTCTACAGTACCTTGTACTGTGTCTCGAGTTCCCAACGTTGCAGTCTCAGTCTTTCATAAATGTTGTGCTATTCCTCTTGAGATAATTGCTTCTGATTCATCTGATGCTGTAGCATGGAAGCTTTTAATGCTTGTTTCAAGGATAGCTCTTACTCCTCCTAAGCGTGGTGGTAGAGCAGGATGTCAGGAAATTCGCAATTTGTGTCAAAAATATCTGGAGTATTGTTGGGAAGAAATACTGCAGTTGAACGATCCTAGATCAAGAAACGAATCTAAAACGCCAAAAACCATCAAAGAAATTCTGCTCTTTGTCTCATACGTTGTGGTGAGTTGTCTCGTGCAGCTAGAATTCTACGCAGCAAAGGTCTAGCTCCAGCTACACAAGCTACTGTTGACAAGTTAGCTTCTAAACGCCCAATTCAGAGACAAGTTCCTGAGTATGAGGATCCAAAATCAGATTCAGGCTTGAATCTGAATCAGCAGTCTCTTGCTTGGATGAGTAGATCTGCTCCCCGTGGTTCTGGAGGCAGTCCATCTGGATGGAGATATGAGCATTTACGTGCCCTGATTGCTGATCATCAAATCAGTGATTATCTTTACTTTCTATGCAGTGCTATTGCATCTGGCTCACTTCCTGAAGAAGCCATCTCTCTTTTGTCAGCTTCTCGTCTGGTTGCATTACCGAAAGATTCGATGATGTGCGCCCAATAGCCATTGGGGAAGTTTTTAGGAGAATTATAGCTAAGGTCATCTGCTCTGAAAAACAGACAGAATTCCATTCTTTCTTCTGTCCTATTCAACATGGCGTGGCTACTGAAAGTGGAGTTGAGCTTATAGTTCATCAAGCTCGAGCTATGATTAAACGACACCCAGATTTGGTAATTTTAAAATCAGACATTAAGAATGCTTTCAATTCGATGAGTCGACAACACATGTTACAGCAAGTATGCAATCATTTTCCGGACGTGTACCCACATGCTTTTAACATGTATGGTCATGTCAGCTCACTTGTGTATACTAAGGGCCATAGTACTGTCATCCTCCAGTCGCAAGAAGGAGTCCATCAAGGAGACCCTTTGGGCCCTTCTTTGTTTTCCATTACTATACAACCATTACTCTCTAAGGCGTAGAATTAACATCCCCGAGTTCAAACTCTGGCCTATTTGGATGACGTCTTCATTATTGGTTCGCCTGAAGAAACTGTGAATGCCTTTCAAGACCTACAATGTCAGTATGAGTCAACAGGTCTACTCGTCTCTAAGCAGAAGTGTGAAGCATATGCAATGGCTTATCCAGATGAGTGGTCTGTTGACATTGCCATCAACCCTTCTGCCATTGACATATTTGGAACCTCTATTGGGACACCAGATTACGTCTTCGCACGTTGCATAGACAAGGCAAAGTCTGGTACTAAACTATGTTCAAAACTACTAGAATTGAACGATCTACAGAGTTCTTTACTGCTACTCAGGCACTGTCACGTTCCTAGTCTCAACCATATGAGTAGAACTGTCATACCGAAACAACTCAATAGAGCTGCTTTGATACATGATGACCAGACATATCAAACTTTTTCTTCAGTCATGAGCTTTGATGTGTCAGACCCTGATTTATGGTTTCAGAGTTGTTTGCCTATTAGACATGGAGGGTTTGGTCTTTCCATGATGCAATCAATCGCTCTCATGGCATTCCTAGCAGCTTGGGTTCACACGTCCCGGGAACTGCCTTTGCCGTTGAACTCTCATAAGGTGATTGACAACTTGTTCTAAAGACAGTTTTTTGAAGGATCTCTCTCTCTCTCTCTCACACACCATCTGTCACTAGCGTGGGCTACTATACAAGAACAAATGCCAGAGAAATCCTTATTTAGTGAAAAATCTCTAAGTCAAATTCTTGAAGATCCGGAAAAGTTACAACATCGTTTCACGTGCACAATGGCTGATCATGATTACAATCTTCTGTTAGGAAAAGAAAACTCACATGAAGTTTCAGCCAGACTTAGATCAGTCAGTGGAAAGGGAGCTGGTGCCTTCTTACAAGCAATCCCAACGTCAAACGAGCTTGCACTAAAACCCGGCGGATTTCGCCTAGCAGCTTGTTTACGTTTAGGGCTTCACTTTTCGTTTCAGGAAATGCAAGACAAGTGCGATTATGAGACACACCTTGACTCTTTTGGGTATCATCTCATGACATGTAAATACGGAGGAAGTCCCGTTTGTCTCATGACTTCACTGTAAGCTTTTGTTCAGAATGCTTGAAAGAGCTGTCCGTTCTCCACAAGAAAGAACCAAAACATGGATATCTGAAAAATGAGGGTACACCTGATATTCTCATATGCGACACCGGTATTTTGTCTGATCAGGAGATGGATATTTTACTTGCCCATCTTTGGAGTAAAGAGGTCGTCAAAAATTGCGCCAAACTGAGTGGATTTGCTGCAAAGAAAAGAGAACAAATGAAAAATGCTAAATATGACAACGAGATTCTTCCAGGATGTAGTGCACCAAAATACATACCAGTAGTGTTTGAGCACTTTGGCACCTGGGGAGTTTCCGCTGAGCGTCTGCTGAACACTTTATCACTCAAGTCCAAAGATAAAATAGGAAAGAACAACTCTGCTGACTTCAAGACCTACTGGAGACGTCGATTTCGTTACACTGCAGAAAATAAATGTTCGTGTGATAATGAAAAAACTGAACATTGTTCAAGGTGGTTTCATTTTAGATGATGAACTCAGGCGTGTCCAGGTACGCCCACATTAGTTTCTTAAGTTAGAGTTTAGGTTTGAGTTTAGTTGA
Source organism: Corticium candelabrum (assembly GCF_963422355.1). NCBI lineage: Eukaryota > Metazoa > Porifera > Homoscleromorpha > Homosclerophorida > Plakinidae > Corticium > Corticium candelabrum. Next base: position 5,153,361 of record NC_085094.1, read on the forward strand.
CACTTTATGTAGTTTGCCGTATCTATCGAATGTCATTGTACTAGAGAATTGGATATATCTAATAAATATTCTATCTATCTATCTATCAATCTATATATATATAATATATAAAGCTCAAATTGTCTGTGTGTGTGTGTGTGTGTGTGTGTGTGTGTGTGTGTGTGTGTGTGTGTGTGTGTATGTATGTTCGCGTTTGGCGGCCACGTCTTTTGTCCGTTCGCAACCGAAATCGGCACGCACACTCGGCACGCACAGAGAAAGGTTTGCGTAAAAAAGGGATCGACCCACGCGTAAAATTTCTCGACGACGCAAACGCTACACATTGCAGTTCATTCGAACACACGCCCGCACCAGTCCCGTGTAGACCCTATACATCGCCGTCCTTCGCAAAGCTTCGAGCAATCGAATATCTCTTGCCGACGAAACTTACTCTTCTATCGCTTGCGTTTCTCTCCAAATTCTGATTGCATTTGCACCGAATCCAAACTACACATTTTCTGCAGCAAGCGCTACACGGGGAGTGTGTCGATTTCTATCGAAACAAGCGCGAAGAGCAAGATTCAAATTCATTCACCACATCCGGGATCTAAAAACAAAGACTGCACGTGACGTGTCCACAGACCTATCTTTACACTACAGTCTTGCCCGTACGAAGGACGGGCCATGGATCCTGGTATACTATAAAGCTCAAATTGTCTGTGTGTGTGTGTGTGTGTGTGTGTGTGTGTGTGTGTGTGTGTGTGTGTGTGTGTTCGCGTTTGGCGGCCACGTATTTTGTCCGTTTGCAACCGAAATCGTCATGCACACTCGGCACGCACAGGGGAAGGTTTGCGTAAAATAATTAAAAAATTCTGCACCGGGTCCCCTCTTGAGGGGTCGATCCCGCGTAAAATTTCTCGATGACTCAAACGCTACACATTCCAGTTTAGTCCGTGGGCTGATTGCTGTAGCGAGAAGTTCCGTTCCCACTTTCGTACGAGGAAGGTTTCTTGATTGTAACCGACAGAAGACTCAAATTGAAGGCTATTCTACTTTGTTGGCAGTTGAGAAAGTGATCGGTTTTCGTGATATAATTATTTTACTAAACGCGAGCGAAGCGAGCAGACTCAATTTTGTTTTGCATTTTTTGTGTTTGTATATAATTTTATCAAGAGTCTTACACTTTCAACGACTGTTTCTAGTTTGATAGATGTAACAATATTTTTCTGGAACTTAAAATAAGCGAAAAACTAGGCGCGCAAACACTGTTTGGAAGAGCGAGGCTGGCCGCTATTGTTCGCATGTGTCTGTTGAAGCAGCATTACGTATTATCAGTTGTAAACACTATAGAATTAATTTAATTTTGATTTTACAACGGCTTGTATCAGTTTTTCAGACTATGCATGTATTCCTCTAGCATCAATCTTTACTCGCAAATGTTACAAGTTAAATTTTAATTTGGCAACACAACTTGATTATATTAAGAAAACTAACATCAAAGTTTTTAGCACTGTAAACAACTTCATCTTATTTCAATTTCTAACATTACATGATATTTGCACAAACCAGCGTACTGTAGCAATTACATAGTTGTCTGGCTTACATTTCATCGAGAACAATCAGGTCATCCTCTTCAACGTATACATCAGTAACAGGAGGAGCAGCAGCCGCGGCATTGACACACTCTTTGCACTTGCAACCCGATGAACAACCACAAAGCAGTAGTTCCAAGAGAGCCAAAGATGCAGGAGGAAGAGTCATCCATAATACGTTGATGTTGCCATCATCGATATCATCGACACAGTGAACAAAGCGAGAAATTGGTCTTTGCTTTTGATCGGCGAGTGGTTCGTGCTGACGAAGAAGATCTTTGATCAACAGTGACTGCAGTTGATGACAATGGGTTTGTGCACACTTGGCTTTCTGCAGCAGGCGTAGTTGTTGCAGGTGCGGATTCGTCTTGCTCTTTTCTTCTTTTATTCTGCAGACGTCTAGGGTTTGTATTGTTTGTGCAATTTGGTAACACAAACGATGGTAGTAGCTTCTTGGATTATCCTCGCGTGTAACCCCTTCCTTGCGCAAAAACAGGTATGTGTCATCTTGTCTCACCTCCGCAGTGTCATGCAAAGTCGCCCAACTGCGCTGTTAGAACGCAGTCAATTCACCACCCTCTTTCTGACACTGACACAGGCAGCTTCTCCAATCTAGGCAACGAACCTTCGCAGCGGGAGCAACAGCTTCAAAGACAAGAATTTCGTCGTCACTTCTTTCGAACTCCATCGCTTGAATTAGTTAATTAATTAATTGTTAAAAGCCAATTCAATAGACATTATACACAAAGCCTGTTCTTCTGAGATCCAACTAGACTTTAACAACAAACAACTGCAACAATTAGATGCTAGTATGAGTCTAGTGCTACAGATGCGTTCCTTTATACAGTGTCTGTCAATTGCACGTCTGGTTCATTTCATCCATTTTGCGTAGCCATCATCTACTTTACCTATTGATTAACTAATTACTAGTCATAGTCTTCATCCGGTCAAATCCCTGTCATCATTCGGTTGAGTCATCATCATCCGCGTCAAATTGCGTGCAGTCATCATCCGGTTTACGTTGTTCAAAGCAGAAACGATTACGTCATCATTTTTCCGAAAACTGATGTACAGGAGTCTACAGGGGATTTAGTGGTTCTGTTGAATAACCGGAAATAATAGCTCGGGTACCAGACCCCATTATGGCGTCACGCTAACGTTTTGAACTCGCTGTTGTAAACCGACCATTTTTGTGAGTGCCAACAAGTCGAAACGGTCTTAGCACCACATTATCTACTATTTTATGAAGTAAAACCTTCCTCGTACCAGAGTGGGAGCGGAAGTGCAGAAAACAACAGCTCTGCGTGATCAGCCCACGTGTGACAGTAGTGACTTTATTAGTTTAAGACTTTGAGCATGCGTAGTAGAATCTATGCTCAACCGAGGAACAGCGAGTAACTTAGCTGTGTTGAGTTGCGTTAGTAGACTCCATAATACAACTGAAAGCATTACATGGTGTCAGGATGGAACGACTCAAGCCACCAGCAGAAATGTCGTTTTGCGACCGCAACCTCGCTGAAACGTGGCGCAAGTGGGAACAGCAATTTCGTTTCTACTTCCAGGCGTCTGAGTTAGACAAAAAGCCACCCGCCACGCAGACGGCCATACTTCTTCATGTGGCTGGGCCTGAAGCCCAAGAGATCTACCAGACGTTCGTTTTCCCGCCACAGGAAGCAGAGCAACCTGATCCCAGACAGGATGTCAACGCTGTACTCCAGCAATTCAAGACATATTGCAACCCCAGACGCAACACTGTATACGAGAGACACAGATTCTGGTCGAGAGACCAGTTAGAAGGTGAGGCAGTAGATCAATGGGTTACCGAGTTGAAAGTAAAAGCGGCGTTGTGCGAATTCAGTGACCAACGCGATCTTCTAATACGCGATAAGATCGTGTTTGGCATCCGCGACGAACGCGTGAAAGAGAGATTATTACGAGAATCAGACCTTACTTTGCAGAAAGCGTTGGATATATGCAGAGCAGCAGAAGCAACAAAAGAGCAGGAGCAAGCTATGAACAAAGAGGCGATGAAAGTACCCATAGGCGCCGTTCGAGGTACACAGAAGCAGCGACGCAACGAGCCAGACACTATGCCCAATCTGAGCTCGAGGATTCACGATAGTGGCAGGTCATCCAAGACCAGGCAAGCGGCATGCAAGTATTGCGGAGGCGTCCACCCACCTCGGCAGTGCCCCGCCTACGGAAAGACGTGTTCAGCGTGTCACAAGAGAAACCATCTGGCCAAAGTCTGTCGACAATCGGCCAGGCAAATTAGGCAGGTTGAATTCCAGGTCGAGGATGCAGATGAAGCAGGCAGCGACGAGAATGAAGAGCTACTGATGTCACCTATATTCATAGGACATATCCGGGACACGGCAGAATGGACGGAACGCCTTGATCTGGAGCGTGCGCACATTGATTTCAAGCTGGACACCGGGGCCCAAGCAAACATCTTGCCTTTTAGGGTGTACAGAGTTCTCAAGACAAAATTGCAGCCCACCAGCAAGATTCTTACAGGAATTGGTGGTGGTCAAATCATACCCAGAGGCACAACTCAGGTCAGTTGTTTAGTCAGCAGAAACAAGGCGAGCTGCAGAAAAAGGCTCACGTTTTATGTTATCGACGACAACCTAGCCATCCTTGGAAGAGCAGCATGCGAGGACTTGGATCTCATCAGGCGTGTGGACAAGGTGGTGCCAAGGGATATACAATCAGGTCACACCAGGCAGCAACTCATCCAACAGAACAAGGATGTGTTTAAAGGAATAGGAGAGTATGACAAAGAGTATGACATCCAGCTTCAAGCAGACGCTATTCCGGTGGTACAGCATCCGCGAGTCATACCATATGCAAAGAGAACCAAACTGCAACAGACGTTGGCAAAACTGCAGCAACAAGGTATTATACAAGACGTCGAGGGCCCGACCGACTGGCTTCACAATCTTGTGATAGCAGAAAAGAAGAATGGGAACATGAGGATCTGTCTGGATACCAGACCCCTCAACAAAGTCATCAAAAGGGAGAGACACCAAATACCAACAATGTCAGATGTCCAGGCCCGACTGGCTGGCAAAGCGGTATTCACAGTAGTCGACATGAAGGATGCCTTCTGGCACGTCAAATTGTCTAACGAATCAGCGAGGATGTGTGCATTCAGCACCCCATGGGGTAGAAAGTGCTTCACAAGGATGCCGTTCGGACTGGCTTCAGCCAGTGAAGTGCTGCAAGAAAGGAACGATCGCACATTTGGGGACATCTCAAACGTTCACGTGATTGCGGATGATCTGATTGTGGCAGGCAAGACGGAAGAGGAACATGACAAGGCTCTCGCTCAGGTGTTACAACGAGCAAGAGAAAGGAATGTGCGGTTCAGTCCCCAGAAGCTACAGTACAAGGTTCGCCAAGTGAAGTATATGGGTCACATTCTTAGTCAACAGGGACAGCGACCGGATCCGGAAAAGATTGAGGCGATTGCGGGTATGCCAAAGCCCCAAGACAAGCAAGCTGTACAGCGACTGCTAGGCATGATTAAGTTCTTGGCCCCCTATATTCCAGCGGAGTCCGATATCACAGCCCCACTCAGAGATTTGATAAAGGACGGAAGCATGTGGAAATGGGATACACAGCATGATGCGGCCATCAACGACATAAAGCGAGCACTCACTAGTGATCCAGTGCTAGCATTCTATGATCCTGAGCAACCGGTCACAGTGCAAGCGGACGCGTCACAGAGTGGCTTAGGGGCATGTCTCATGCAGCAAGGCAAGCCAGTAGCGTACGCATCACGGACACTCACAACCGCTGAAAGAGCTTACGCACAAATAGAGAAAGAAATGCTCGCGGTCACCTACGGATGCAAGAAATTTCACCCATATATATATGGAAAGACCACCAATATGGAGACCGACCACAAGCCCTTGGAAGCTATAATGAAGAAGCCAATTGGTGCAGCACCACCAAGGCTCCAAAGAATGATGCTACAGCTGCAGAGATATGACCTGGTAGTTCGTTATGTTCCAGGCAAGCTAATGTACGCAGCAGACACTCTGTCGCGGGCGCACTTGGCGACTAGTCACGACACGGATCCAGAACTTACCAGTGACATGCAAGTCATGGTCCATGCTTTTGTCACTTCGCTGCCAGTAAGTGCAAAAAAGAAAGCGCAGTTACAACAGGCCACGGCAACAGATCAACAGCTGCAATGTCTCAATCGACAAATAGAAATGGGCTGGCCTCCAAAGATTGAGGATGTACCAACCAAGATACGAGCATACTGGACGATCAGAGACGAGCTTCATCAGGCAGAGGGCATATTGTTCCAAGGAAGGAAGATAATCATACCAAAGGTGCTACATTCAGACATGCTAAAGATTGTACATGAATCTCATCAAGGGCTGGAAAGATGCAAAGAGCGAGCAAGAGCAGTCATGTATTGGCCAGGAATGACAAAAGACATCGACCGAGTGGTTAGTCAGTGCAGGACTTGTCTGCGTTTCCGGAGGAGCAATACTAAGGAGCCTCTTCTGCCGCATGCACTACCAACAAGACCATGGGAAAAGCTAGGAGTGGATATCATGACTTTGAAAGCAAAAGATTATCTGACAGTAGGGGACTATTATTCCAAGTACATAGACGTTCAGCAACTGAGAGACAAGACATCATCGTCGGTCATTAACGCCATGAAATACACGTTCGCTACTCACGGTATTCCAGAAGAAATAATAGCTGATAACATGCCGTTTGCAAGCAGAGAAATGCGAGCATTTGCCAATGAATGGGGATTCACCATTACAACCACAAGCCCGGGGTACCCAAAATCTAATGGCTTTGCAGAGAGGAACGTACAAACCATTAAGAACCTGCTCAGCAAGACACTTCATGATGAAGGAGACCCGTACCTGGCGCTCCTCAACCAAAGAAGCACCCCTATACCGCAGCTGCAAGCGTCCCCAGCTGAGCTCCTCATGGGCCGCACCTTGAAGACGAAGTTGCCGGCAGGCCCAGGAGTGCTTCAGCCACAAATGCCTCGTGACGTATAGGAAGAGCTGAAACAACGACAACGGCAACAGAAGTACTATCATGACCAAGGAGCTCGACCAAGCAGAGAGCTATGCCCAGGCGAAGTTGTCCGAGTGCAAAAGGGAAAAGAATGGGAACCCGCAGAAGTGATAAAGCAACACGACACTCCGCGGTCGTACGTGATAAAACACCAAGGCAAAGTTCTGCGCAGAAATAGACGATATCTAAACCCCTCACCGCAACCACTCTCGGAACTTAGCGAGGGATTGGACTATGACTCAGACAACGTTGACAAAGACGATACCAGCCTAGGAGATCCATCAGACAGCACAGAACAGGGACAGCAACTCCCAAGCTCGCCAAAGAAGATGACCAGATCAGGACGGGAGATCAAAAAACCGGCACGACTGAAGGACTTTGTTATTTATTAATTAAAAGAGGAGAGATGTGACAGTAGTGACTTTATTAGTTTAAGACTTTGAGCATGCGTAGTAGAATCTATGCTCAACCGAGGAACAGCGAGTAACTTAGCTGTGTTGAGTTGCGTTAGTAGACTCCATAATACAACTGAAAGCATTACACCACGGACTAGTTTATTCAAACACACGCCCACACCAGTCCTATGTAGACTGTATGCATCGCCGTCCTTCGCAAAGCTTCGAGCGATCGAATATCTCTTGCCGACGAAACTAACTCTTCTAGCGCTTTCGTTTCTCTCCAAATTCTGATTGCATTTGCACCGAATCCAACCTATACGTTCTCTTCAGCAAGCGCTACACGGGGAGTGTGTCGATTTCGATCGAAACAAGCGCGAAGAGCAAGATTCGAATTTATTCATCACATCCGGGGCCTTGCAACAATGATTGCACGTGACGTGTCCACAGACCTATCTTTACTACGCTACAGTATCTTGCCCGTACGAAGGACGGTCCATAGATTTTAGTATATATATGGCCTAGTATATATATACAGACATGGCCATAATTATGGAGCTACCCTGAGCATGTAACTTAGATTAAAATATTATTGGACTTTCTTAGACACTGTCTTTACATGCATCTACAGCCACAGCTGCACTTCTTAGTAAATTGAAACAAGTCATATTGGTGAGGTAAGGGCTCTGAGAGTGCCATCCATACGTCTGAGATTAGAGGTAATGTTTGACCTGTTGAGATACACGACTGCTTCTTGCTGTGTCAATTCAACCAGTAAATTTGAAAGTTAATAATCAAAATCGTTTTTAAAAAACTTTTAAACGATAAAATAATTTTGTTTGCGCCGAAATACATACTCAAAGAATAGATAGAGACTATACGTTTCAGTTTACTTGCACATTGTAGTCTATTCTCATCTGCTCCTGTGACGTCACATGCAACATGAACGGTTTGGTCATGGTAATGGCGACGGTGGTTAGTCTGGTAATTCCCTTAGTATTTTGTTGATACGGGTTGTCAAGACGTCCAATCAGTGTAACATCCATTCCAAGCTACGGGTTGTATTGTAAAGTAAATCACTCCGACTAAGCACAGACCGAGAAAACACAAGGTAATTACTTGACACCTTTTTTCTCATGTACGGTATCCATTACCAAGCGTACTGTACATTACATCTCTCTTTTTCTCAAATAGCCAACACAACACAACAGTTCAAAACACCGTCACGAAACATAGTCTTTTCGCCAGGTCGGAGGGTGTAGTTCTCGTCCACATCTCGTAGTCGTCTGGGGCACTTGAAACTGGGGGTTGGCAACATCTTCATCTCCGGCAACGGCATTTTCTGGCAATCTTTCTTCATCTTGAAACGTGGTATCGACATCCGCTGGCCAACTATCCCATCGACGTTTAAGAGTAGAATGACGACGGAATTTCAACTGATGACGGTTCCTTCTCATTACCGATCCTCCTTGTAGGACCACCTGGTGTGACTTTCCATTCATTTGCCTCTTGACTTATCCTGGAGTTTGCCATTGTTTCTGGTCTGCATTCCATACAAGAACATAATCTCCTGGAAGTAGCTGTGGGAGTGTACGAACGCCTCGATGTCGGTTGTAAGTTGATGCTTGATCTGTTTTGTTTTGAATATCTCGAGACACAACAGCATCCCTGGATATAGTCTCAGGCTGGAGATGGCCTGGAGCAGATGGTAGCGTGTTGCGCAATCGGCGTCCCATCAGCAATTGAGCTGGCGAGATCCCTGTGCTGCTATGAGAGGTCGTTCGATACGCCAGTAAGGCCAGATGTGGATCTTCCCGAGTAAGCACAGCTTTCTTTAGAATATCTTTAACCGTTTGTACCGTGCTTTCCGCTAGCCCATTTCCTTGGGGGTACCGTGGAGACGATGTAGTGTGCTTAAATTCGTAACGACGGGAGAACTGGCGGAATTGTTCATCGGCAAACTGCGGTCTGTTATCGCTGACAACCTCCTGCGGTATTCCATTTCTGGAGAATATCCCGTTTAGACTTTCAATAACGGTTGCAGCTTTTAAACCGGATAGACGTTGCAGTTCCGGAAATCGCGTGTAGTAGTCGACCACGACTAAGTAATTGCAATTCTCAATTAAAAACAAGTCCATTGCGATTCGCTCCCATGGACGACCGGGTACTGTTGACGATTGGAGAGGTTCCTTGCACTGCTGGTTTTGGTACTGGGCGCATGCTTCACATTTTGAAACTGCTTGTTCTAGTTGACTGTTTATCCACGGCCACCAGACAACTTCATGAGCTCGCGTTTTGGTTTTGACGATGCCCAAGTGACCTTCATGCGCGAGGTTGATAACGTGGCCGCGCAAGGCTTTTTGAATCACTATTTGAGAACCTCGTAAGATTACTTCATCAACTTGAGATAGGAGGTGTCGACTGTCCCAAAATGGTTTTGTGAGCTCTGGTAGCTGTCCTTTGTATGAAGGCCATTCTGATTGCACCATGAGCAAAAGAGCTGAGAGCTGAGAATCGTGCCTTGTGTCCTCCTTAATACGCTGCAGCATTTCGTCTGAAACAGGCCATGATATTTTGACTCTAAACACGTACTCCTCAACATTATCGTCCGGAACCCCGACTTCCACTGGGCTACGGGACAAGGCATCTGCGACGACAAGTTGTTTCCCCGGCACATATACTACATTGTAGTAATACTGCATCATTCGGAGGCGCAGACGTTGCAAACGGGGCGGGCACTGATCCAAGCTCTGACTATTCATAATATTCATAACTTGAAAAAGCGTGTCACGATCAAAGAGGTAACATCGAAATCTCTCACAAGACCATGCCATAGCCAGCGCCTCCTTCTCGAGTTGTGAGTACCGTTGTTCGGTGGTGGTTAGTGATCGAGAAACGTAGTAAAAGGGCGCTCTACGGCCATCTTCCTGAACCTGGAGAAGTACCCCTCCAATACCCCCTCGACGATGCGTCTGCTGATACAATTGTAGGAGCGTCTTGGGAAGAGAACGACAAGACTGGAGCATCTGTGGCCATTTTCTGAAGTTGCTGGAAAGACTCCTCTTGGACAGATATCCAACACCAAGCGACATCCTCTTTCAGTAGGTCCCTCAGAGGACCTGCTACCAGTGAGTACCCCGGTAAAAGATTGGTCAAGTACGTCACCATCTCCAGGAATCTACGAAGGTCTTCCTTGTCGCAAGGAGGAGTCATGTCTGTGATGGCACGAACTTTGTTGTCGTCTGCCCTAACCCCGTCTGCTGTCAGTACATGACCAAAGAACGACTTGAAGTTTGAGAAAAACGCATTTCGAGAGATTAAACTTGACGCCTTGATTTTTACATCGATTCAATACTTCCCTCAGTCGAGTATCGTGTTCTTCTTTCGTCGAACCCCAGACGAGGACGTCATCCATATAACACTCTGCACCCGCTTGCCCAGCCAAAATGTGCTGCATTGCACGGTGGAATACCTCAGGGCCTGACGTGATGCCGAATGGCAAACGTTTAAAGCGGTAACGACCGAAGGAAGAAATAAAGGTGGTCAATGACGAGCAGTCCTCGGACAAGGGGATTTGGAAAAATCCAGATGCCGCATCGAATGTAGAGAAATACTTAGCGCCGTGAAGAGACGCAACAGCTAGTCTGCTGTAGGCAGCTCAAATTTCCCTCCTTGAACTGAACGGTTCAGTCATGTCAAGTCCACACAGATTCTGACGCTGCCATTCTTCTTGGGCACAGGGACCATGAGACTCACCCATGCTGTGGGTTCTGTGACTTCTTCAGCAACTCCAGACTCGACCATCCGCTGCAACTCTGCTCTAACTGATTCAAGCGCATGAAGAAAGAGGGGTACTTTTACCTTGTCAGTAGATTCCTGTCGACCGGATGCTGTTAGGTAGATTTCAAAGCGTTGGCGCCATATTTTCTACTCAATGGATAGGTTGCCACTAAAATTCATCGGGGCTGGCAATGGTAACTGCCGAGAAGCCATCTCCTGTCACCATATAACATTCGTTCCAAGCTACGGGTTGTATTGTAAAGTAAATCACTACAGACTAAGTACAGACCGAGAAAACACGAGGTAATTACTTGACACCTTTTTTCTCACGTACGCTACCCATTCCCAAACGTACTGTACCTTACAATCAGAACAAAATAAATACCCAAAAATCATAATTTGATGTAGAATCAGCGTTTCAGCAAGTATATTAAAAATTTGCAATATTCTGTTGATTTCCCTGCCTCAGCTGATATTGGAGTGGCTCCATAATTATGCCCATGTCTGTGTGTGTGTGTGTGTGTGTGTGTGTGTGTGTGTGTGTGTGTGTGTGTGTGTGTGTGTGTGTGTGTGTGTGTGTGTGTGTGTGTACTTATATATACATATATATGTATGTATGTATGTATGTATATATATATATATATATATATATATATATATATATATATATATATATATATTATTATTATTATTATTAAATTTTGTAGTTAATATATACACTATGTATACCGTGTACACTAGGTTTAACTTAATTTTAACTTAACCAAGATCACCACCATCTAAGCGATCTTCAGGTCGAGGAGAATATTAGTAAGTCACCTAAAACAAAAATCTACAAAAACACAAAGTCTGCCGTCACTGATACAAATATATACTTTGCCAGTCTCCATTCGCGTATACTTCCGGTTCATTAGCGTATACTTTCGGTTAAGGAGTAAGTGATTAATTTAATCAAATAGGTAGACTAATTTTATCACAGTCAGCTGTGTATTAGATATTTGAGGTCATCAAGTTGCTAGTGCGCATACATGATCAATCATAATGTCAGTGTCACAAGTTTTAGTAAGAAAAACTAATCAACGTGCGCTGGTAGACCATGCCTATTTAACGCGCGTTAAGTTTTGCTTTCACAGGCCCCCGATGTGAAACTAGAAACATGAGAAATCTCTTATTTTATCCATTTACTTTTCTGACTGCGTAGATGCAAGCTTTTTACACAAATGGTTTATCAGCCTCCAGAACTGTCAGTTCTAGGAACTAGAGTGTCTACAAAATCAGGAAAGATGTGTCGATAGAGCGCTCACCCACGTACATACCTCGCCACTTCATCAAAGGCGTGCATGCGGTGTCAACAACATATGAACAGTGCCTCAACAGCAGGAATCATGCAGAAACTTGCCTAGTGGCTGGACGTGTCCAAGTCTTTGCTATACAAATGTACACAATGACGCAAGACTGAATGCTATGCACTAGTTAATTAAGTTAATTTGCACACGCACATCGCAGTTTGTCAGAGTCCAGTAAGTGTATAGAAGCCTTAGTATTTTCAGATATTGTCTACAAACATATAAATACTATTTTCTAACATACTAATTTCTAATTTTAATTGTTGCGAAGGTCAACCCCAGAGCTAGGGTGAAAAAATTGCTGCACGCAGCACGTGCATGCAATTGCAAGATATGTAGCTAGTACCGGCCACGCGTTGCCAACATCAACTATATACAGCGCTACAACGTACAGATTAATGATAATTACTAGCTAAAACAGGAAGAGTGATGCATCTAGACTGTATGCAATAGTTGAAGGGTGCTGTAAAGGGGCAAATTTTCGCGTGGGTAAATTTTCGCTATATTCGCGGTTGTAAACCTTTCCGCGACAGTTAAACCCACGCGAAAATTTCTGTGAAACTGTGCGGTCCCGTATGTGGGCGTCGCTGCCAGGCAGTAACGTGCTCTGCAAGATTGCGTTATGTTCTTATTAATTAATCAAACACAACCCAACACTGTTATATGTCGAAATAGAGGATACAGTAACAATTTTGTCTAAATCTTCAGCAACTGCTGTACTGTACTATACCATTAGACTACTATAATTATTAACAAACGTCACACCTGCTCTGCAACTACTGAAGCAATTAAGATTATATCAGCGCCTTTCATAGTTCCATTTGTCAATCCATTTCGGTTCAAGGTAAGATCAAGAAAGGCTGCCATCTGCTGGACACTAGGAGGATCAAATCCCACAACAGCAATAGATGCACCAAATCTCGTACTCCGAATATTGTGGGAGTGGCTGTCGAAAGCTGCAACGAACAATCTCACAGGATCGAACGCAACAGCGACAGAGAAATGACATGGCATTACAACTACACCAGCATGGACTCTGTTTGTTTTGGAAGCTTGGTCTCTGATAGTCTGCAAAACCTGTTCAATACGGGCGTAGTCCCAAACTCCAAAGTCATCTCCCTTGGCAACTACTACAGGCATATCCGAACAGGCCTTGCCTAGTGCAGCATATACTGACAAAAATCCATTGCAACCAGAAAGTTCATACCGTCTACTGCCAGCTTCCATGCAGTCAATGAAAGCGTTGATTGTCTGTTGTGTTGGCTCTAAGCCCGGACTAGAAATTTGCTAACGATCCTAAACGATCTGGGCTGCTACACAGACAGATATCACAGTGCAAGCATTGCTACCATTTCAACCATTCAATAGAGACTGGCAAAGTTGTGAAGGAAGTAGATAGCGATGTACTGAATCATAGCATTGCACTTGCAGTGCAACAGAAAGACCGTTGCACTGATCATTCCTACTACTATGATGGTTTGACTGGGGTCTCTGCTGCATAGAAATTAGAGACACCGTTGATGTGCAAGAGGTGGAGTGATTTAGTGAACTAATACCGTTACTAGTATCAGAACTGCTCATAACAGTGTTTCTCTCCTGTTGGCTTGTCTCTGACACTGAGGTGCTACTAACTAGAGGCATACAGAGACCAGCCTAAGAGAACCCACTCTTTAGGAGCTCAGGACAATCGGAAATTGACTTGTGGGCACGAAGAATCCACCCAGCATGCAATTGCTTGATAGAGGACAGTCTGAGATCAACAGCAACGTCACTGACAGTAACTCCACTGTCCGGTTGCTGCTTAACCTGATTGCCATACCAGCCTTGGAATGACTTCCTCAAGTATTCTTTAAGGCTTATTGACTGTCAAATCTAGAGGTTGTAAATTATCCGTGTAGTATGCCGGTACATACAATACAGATACATTTTCATCTTCAAGCGCTTTACGGACGGTATCTGTCGATGAGCTCTGAAAACATCCACAATCAACAAACCGTGGTGCTTATCAGACAAACCTAACTCCTTTTTTTCATGCAAAGATATGGATCCAGCACTGTTTCTATATATTCTAAGGTCGTATTTTCTGTTGACCAATGAGAAGCAGTGTGGGTTATGTTCCAGGAACCAGGAAACTTATACTTTGGATGACATCGATTAGTTGTACCCTGGTAAATCACCTGACCAGGTAGTGCTTCTCCTGCCATACTGACAGCAAGCAAAACCGTCATTTCTCTTTTGTCATCCAAACCAATACTAGAGACCTGTTGGGATCCTTTCTTCTCAAAAGTCCACTGACCTGAAGAGACCATTCGGACTCCTGTTTGGTCCAAGTTTACAACCATTTCTGTTGGAATTTGACGGTTGCTGACGAAGTCCAGAAAACGACTGACAAAATTTTGTTTTATTTCAGGAAGGTCAGAGATTTTGTGTTTTGCAGCTTTTGTACCCTTACGCTTGGTAAAGCCAATCCTATCCAACACACCGCGAGCCCAGTCTCTTGTTGGAGTGAAAGGTTTACCAAAATCACTAAGAAAGACCCTATTTTCATGGGCAACAATCCCACGAGCAGCCGCCATTACAATGGGCACATTGACAACTCCAGCTGCTTCCCTAAGTCTGTAAATGTAGGCCTGCACCATACAATTCAAGTTGTCACCAATGGAAAGCGGGCGGCCACGCTGCTTCCGGGACAGAGAGGCAAGCGGTGCTTCCCTTGGACATTGCTTGATCTTCTGGATATACTGTTTCTTCATTGCCCTGATCTTACTCTCATTGACAGGATGATCCAGTAAGATGCTGAAGTGCGTGGTAGCTCTTGCAACTCCATTGTCTGCCGCATACTGTGCGATTTCAAGCCGTTCGGATGCACTGTAAGCGTAATACTCTGTTTATCATCGTTTTCCGCTAGCAACGTGCTGTACCCTCTGGAGGGGATCTTGTACCACACGGTCATTTGCAGCCTTCACTGCAGCCGGACGTACTCCAGGAACACCAGTAGGTTGGGGGAGACACGGTCGTTTCTCCTCATCCTCCGCTTTACGCAACCACTTGAGAAGCATGACTAGACGATATTAGCACGTGACAGAATCACGTGACTATTCCCAAACACCGAAGAGCGCAAATTTTACCCCGCGAAATGGTCTCTGTGAGAGAAACCGCAAAAATTTTGCCCAGCGAAAATTTGCCCCTTTACAATATACTTTGACTACAATCAACGTCTTTTGTAGGTGCTCTAGCTAAAGAGTGTGTCAATGCAGTTGCTACTCTACGTGACATACTTCCGTCGACCCAGGAACGCTAACATCTCTAGCTAGAAGAAATGCGGAAGAACACACCGCTATAGGTTTACCCCACGTCTATAGAGCGAATGAGCTGAGTATGATGTCTGTAGGCGGGGGCAACACTTTCTTTTCTGAGAAGTTGGTCTGACTTCCTCTTAGACTGGAAATCTTTCTGAACTTGCGTGCAGTGCTGCCATTTCTGTATCCTCGTCGTTGTGTTTCATGATGTCGCCAAGCAGACAACTGCTGTGGCTTCTACGTCTCTGCTTCTACGTGTACACTCTCACTAGAAGCATTCGATGTGAAACGAACAATGCAGGTAGTCTCGTGCTGCATGTGTAGGCTGAATTAGATATATGCATCGCTTGGATCTACCGATATCTCTTTTTCTCTACAGTTGCTGTAGATCTAACAGCTCCTGGAATATCACTAACTATAGGCAAAGAAGACGCACAAAAAGTATTGAGAGACCAATTGCAAGGGCTGACTGATACGGACCATAGCACCTGCGTCAGTCGACGCAGATCGGATGACCAATACCGCCAGCTAAATTTAGCGATTAGCTTTGAACAATGTCTAAAACTTCAGTCCGTTACAATTGTTGGAAAAAATCTAACAGCATCAATGTCATCGCCATCTGATCAGATCGGGTGGAAAGTAGTTGCAAGAAGCTTGTGTCCATCAGAATACAAAACACAAAGATGTGCGGCGAGTAATCAGAAATCTGGAGAATTCCATTATAAATGTTCAACGGTTTCAGCCAGACAGGTTACAGTTGAAGTACCAGCTGGGTTTAGCATTTGTCAACTAAACATCTACGCCTTTCCAGGTAAAACTAACAATAATTTAGATTGTTTCTTGTTTGACGAATATCTAGTACGTAGCTAATATGCTAATTGTGCAAGTGACTCCGTTCTCATTTTCTTAATTAAATAAAGTAACGAGATGTGCTTGCCATTTCTAGACAATACTGTTAGATATGTAAACTCCAACAGCAACATTGCTGCATGTACTCTACGTAGCTACAACACTTTTGACAAAGTGCCGTCTCAAGATGCGATAAATAACCGTTGTAGTAACTAAGACATTACTAATACAGTTATTCTAACTTACCTAGAGAAAGTTGTCTTCTGTAAAAGAAGCATTACTAACTAATATTTTATTTTATAGTGTAGGCCCTATCTACAATTGGCTAGCTAGATCTGTAGAGCAACAAATGATATATTAAACGTCGTGTGTGCTTTGACGTACTTGTCTCCCACAGTAAACATAAATTTACATTTCACCGTTCATGGATCAAGGGCCATGCAGACAAGCTAGTACACTAGGCCTAGACCCGTCTAGAGCCTAGACTGTGTAAATGCTCTCAAGATCCGCAGGTAACTCTGCTCTGGCGTATCTCTCCTAGGACACGACTGGACCTTGTGCATAATACTGTACGTACATGTACCATCATACTTCTAGCTTGTCAACACCCGGATGTCTCAGTAACGATATCCGGGAGCTAAGAATATACTGCAGCCTAGAATTTCAGTCTGAAATGTGCATTGGTAAGTTGTTTCAAAAAGTGTGAGCTTCCTAGCTGTTGTGGAAATCACTCGTAACTTTTAGTTGTTTGTTAACGGTACTGTGTGTGGGGGGGGGGGCGCGGTGGAGCAGATGGTAGGGCATTGGTGCTGATATCCGGGATCTTGTTTTCCGTGATGAAGACTGAAGGTTCGATGGAGCTGGTGGAGGCGACACTGTCGCAGTTTCCTTGAGCAAGAAACTCACCCACACTTGCTTCTCTTGAATCAGGAGTATAAATAAGTCTCTAGTCATTGAGTGGGGTGGACAAGACCGCTGGCTTGGCAGTAACATCATGCAGCAGTCTGGTACGTGTGGGCCTTGGTGTCCAGTCCCAGGGCTGCGCCATTGTCAGTGCCCCTGGATGACTCTGGCCAAGCTCCAGGTGGATTGTAGCACTGACCCCAAGACTCCACGTAGCGCATGAAGGCCCTGTCTCTAGAGGCAGGGGGAGCTATCTCCGCAACTGACCTCAAGGTCGACGTCGAAAGACGTAGAGGGCTTAATTATCATTTGTCCAGTGTGTGTGTGTGTGTGTGTGTGTGTGTGTGTGTGTGTGTGTGTGTGTGTGTGTGCCATTAAATCAACTGCTTGAGCCTTAACAAAAATTTAAAAATTTAGATAATTCAGTATGAGCTATGAACACCTTTTTGTTTAAGAAATTGGGAAACAACAATCACAATGCATGGCTTAGCCATTTGCTGCAAATACGTGACCATTATTCTTAAAAACAATTACCAGCAAACAACTAACTCATATAGACTTAATAATTAAGCAACGGTGGGAGACGTTGTAACAATTAACAATTAATTAAATACCTCAATTTTACATGTCATACTTTCGTGGTGCCAACGATCAAGTTAGAGAGAGCGGTAGAGGAGCTTTGTGCTTCGTTTCTGAAGCTCATGGTGATATGTGTATGTTAGTGATTGTGTTCTGGCAAAGCCTTTTGTCAATACATCTTTGTGACATCAGCATTCAGTCTTCATGAATAATAGCACAGACAATGAATTTGTGCAAATATTGCAACAAGTTCACTTGCTGTGGAAAAAGCAGTGATGGTGCTTGTGTCGTTTATCCTGTCTACGAGTAGACTCAACCCAGTCTCTCTTCGCGTTCGTCATTGCCTGGAGTCTATCTAGTCTACAGGTTTTAATATATTCATTTTGAGCTATAGTGTTCACACTAGTATATATATATATATATATATATATATATATATATATATATATATATATATATATATATATATATATATATATATCCTATGACTTTATCATGTACTTTGTCTTTCAGATACTGCAATGTAGGCACGTTCGAATACTGCGTTTGGAACTGGAATTGATGGGATAGTTTGTGTTTGATTGATAGTTCTGAGAGTTCCAAAACTGTCAGAAGAGTTCTAGCAGTTTGACCATCCGAGCCGGAATTGTTGAAACTGTGGGCGTGGCAGTTCCAAACACAATTCCAGTTCAAACTGGAGTCAGTATTCAAACGCCTCCATAGTAAAAAATGTCTTTATCACATATACACGAGATGCACTGACTATTGCATTGTTTAACAAGGCAGGATAATGCAAACAACAAGTACACACCAGTAGTGATCTCAATTATCGCATACAGTGCAGTAACAGACCTAGGTAAAGTTGCATGTATTTTAGTAAACAACTAGAAATTGTTGAAAACTATTTGTGTTTATTTGAGCAAACAGATGATGTTTTGTAACTATGACGTTCTTGTTTTTCATTTTTGTCAGTTGCTCCAGTCTTTTCTGCTAAGACCTTACAGCCATCCACAGTGAGCCATCAACATGCTGAACAGAATCATGTATATCAGATTGGAGAAATTGCACACGTGTTATCTGGCCACGATTTTATACTTTACTGTAATGCTTTTGGTCATCCAACTCCATCATATCAGTGGAATGCCCTTTCCCAGAAAGCATCAAATAACGTAAAATGGAATGGCAACACACTCACCATCACAAATGTTCAAACATCTAATGAAAACAAGTACCGTTGCACTGCCAAAAATAGTAATGGCACAATTAGGCAAACTTCTGAACTGAGAGTTTATGGTAAGATATTATGTTTATATGTAATGCTATTTTGTTTGTATTCAAAGCAATTTATCTTATGTTTTCAATTATTATTGTGTTATAAAGCTAATGGTATAGATTTCTTAAATGCAAACAACTAAGACTCTGATTCATACTGCTTTACTCTTTTACATGTAACCATGCATCCACAGTTTGCAAGTTAGCACAATAACATGTTAACAGTCTGTCTAATATAAGAAATCTAAGTTTCCTAAACTAGAAGTTATGGAACAGGTGGCTTTAGTTTTAATGTTGAAACAATATTTATTTGTATTACTTGCACGTGTCTTCTTGATTGTTGTGACCTTGTAATAGTTTGGCATGCTAGAACAAATACTGGATTGGTAATTGCTCATAGTTTGTGTTTGTTACGGACTGATAGAATTTTAACTAAAATGATCATGCTCTTTGCTGTGTTGCAGAAAGAAGGCTAAAGTGTGGAAAACCAACAATAGCCAGTAGTTCTACTTTTTCTCTATTTGTCTCATTCGACTGTCCATCTTATAATAGAGAGGATCACTATGCTTGTAGTATCACTAACTATAGCGTTCAGTTTCGTCCTGTGGATACTAGTGACAACTTTGCAACCAGAGTTTCCAAAACACGTCCATTTAAGCTGGACCATCTTATTCCATTCACTTCTTATGAAATCAAAGTAAATGTGACTTACGACCAATCTTACTGCAGTTCATATTCTGATGTAGTTGTTGGTAGGACAGATCCAGTAGGTGAGAAGACAAAATGTGTAGTAGCATTCTATGTCTTGTACTAATTTGCACTTCTATACAAATTCTCTGCAGCACCATCTCCTCCAAGACAGATCATAGTTCAGTCTTTAGTGGCAACTGAAGTTGTGCTGACATGGAAGGCACCTCTTTATGTCAATGGATCTACCCTTACATATTATATCAATTATTTCAAACTCGATAGTACTACTATTGTAACTTCAAAGACCAGCACACAACCAACTACTACTTTGGTTGATCTTACACCCTATACTAAATATAAAGTCATAATTCAAGCTGCTACATATGCCCAAATCAATGTCAGCTCTTCAATTCGGCTGAGAAGTAACAAAGCTGAAATATCATTTCAAACTCGTCAAGCAAGTAAGATGTTGTATATAGCATCATGTGATGTAATTTTTGTCACCAAATCTTGACTAACCTAGCTTGTTTGTTGTTCAGAACCAAATCCTCCAACTAATGTGCAAGTTGACACAGTGTCTGCTGACTCGGTTGTGATCAAGTGGCAGCGTCCTTTAGTATCCAATGGCCCAATTTCATACTATAGAGTTTGTTATACGATTAATGGTAGTAGCAAACAAACTTGTAGCTCAACCACCACTACTAAGAGTCGGTTCGCCAACCTCAAACCTTTCTCTTATTACCTTATAATTGTGAGGGCTGTCAATGTTGAAAGAGCCACTAAACTGGAAAGCAAGTGGAGCACGCAAATACAATTCCGAACTTTGTCATCTAGTGAGTTAGCAATTTGTACTCGTAAATGCACGCAAACAACATTTATTTCTATTTGTATATGAAGTTCCAAGCCAACCACAACAATTGACAGCCACTAACGAGCAAATACAATCAATTCATCTCAAGTGGCAAAAACCTTCTAATCCTAATGGAGCGATAACAAAATTTGAGATTATTGTGGTGCAGGGAGGAGATATCGATCCTAGTAACTATAATAGCAAGATGTTGTATGTTAACAAGACTGTCAGTGGGAGCATCTCAGCTTACACAGTAACTGAACTGACAGAATTAACACGTTACAGTGTGTGGCTTGTTGCAGTCAATATTCGACGAACTGACAATGCAAAATTAACAAGTCGTCCAAGTCAAGTGATAACATTTGATACAAAGGGTGGAGGTTAGTGTAAAGAACATAACGTGTTTTTATTTGCTCTTATTTGTATTTGTGTGACAGCAAATACTGCTCCTCAAGAAATTATGTCTTCCCAAGTGACTAGTACTTCAGCTCTAATCACTTGGCAGCAACCACTGTTTTCGACACCAAGATCAGTCCATTACTATATCAGATATTTTAAATCAACAAGACCTGATCGCAACAGATACCCGCAATCTACAAAAGAAAGAAGATTCAGTCTTACTAATTTGGACATTTATACAAGCTATACAATAGACATAGCAGCTTATGTGAATCCTCTGTTGTCTCCTTATTATGCATCATATAATTTTACAACTAAACAAGCTGGTGAGTGAGTTGGCCAATTTTAATGTGCTATCATTAATGTTAATTAATGTGTAATTTAGCACCAAGTCCTCCACAGAAAGTAAAAGCGAATGACATCAGATCTAGAAGTGTATCAATATCTTGGACGCCACCACTTCATGCCAATGGCGTGTTGAAGAAATACAGAATATATATTCAGTCTGATCACACTAATCGACCCAATAATCTTAATAATGGCAATAAAACAGTTTCACATTCACAGACAGCTGTAACAATTGGCAAATTGATTCCTTTCACTACCTACTATGTTTGGGTTACTGCCATCAATGTGGATGGGCAAGAATTAGAAAGCAAATTTGAACGTCCCACTGTTTTCAAAACCAATGCAGAAGGTATACAGAATATGAACAATCTGATCATGAGGACTGCATAGTTTAGATTGTTAAATTATTATATTGTTTTAGCATCATCACCTACAAGGAAAGTTCGGTGCTTGAATATCACTTCCCATTCAGTCGTTGTCTCATGGAGAAAGCCAGCCAAAGTTCATGGAACTATTGTTCAATACAACGTGTCTTTAGTTTCCTTTCCAAAGCAAGAGATTGTCAAAACATACCTAGCAGAAAAACATGAAAATACTTCTTTTTTTCTTTTTGTTGACAATCTTGTGCCCTATACTCAATATACTGTTACAGTTCAGGCTGGAACTCGTAGAACATGCTGTTCAACTTTACTGTGGAGTGATCCCAACACAGATGAACCACCAGTCACGTTTACAACACAACAGTCTGGTTAGACATACTCGGTAGTCATCAATACTTGAAACTTGTTTGCAAATACGTTTCTGTATTCTTTTTGTAGCTCCTTCACGCCCTGCAAGACCAAATGTTACAAATGTTCTCTCTCGTTCTTGTCTGATTAAGTGGGAACTTCCTGATGCTCCCAATGGTGACATTCAGTTCTACCTATTGTCTCTTTATAAGAAAGCTGACCATATTGATCCATCCATATCACATAACATGTCAAACATAGATACGTTTAGACATCCTGCACACAACAGCACCCTTCAAATGGAGCTGTCTTCTTTATCACCTTACACATCTTACGGAGCCGCAGTAACTGCAGTCAACGTCATGAATAATACAGAACTGAAATCCAAACAAAGTGAACTAGTGAATTTTACAACTGCAGATGAAAGTCAGTTTTGTAGCATTTTGTAAGATTCGTATAATGAATGTTCTTGTCTTGTAGAGCCTGCTGCTCCGTCAAAGTGCACTGTGAACAGACGAGGAGCAAACTTTATTTTTATGTCGTGGCAGCCTCCTGAACCCAGTGATTACAGAGTTGTTTTTTATTACGTTAAGGTTGCTTGCTCATGAAACTAAGATGCTCTTTAATATGTTACGTGATGTACTTATGTTACAAAATGCAGGTTAACTCTACGACTACAGCAGATTCAAATAACCACTCTAAGATAGTGTTTAATCTCAGCAGTAATGCCAGCAATTTACTACCCTTTACAGAATACGAAATCACAGTGACTGCTGTAACAAACAACACACAACTTTGGGAAGGATTTCCTTGTTATTTGAAAGATAAGACTATTGAAGGTAAGTGTACACGCAACATCTAATGTTAGTATCTTTGTATTAGTATTAGTGCCAACAGCTTCAGAAAAACCTCCGCTGTATCATTCTTCACCAGCCACTACCATTGATCAGGCAGGTTAGCTTTAGTTATTCATTACAAGTTATTTTAAAATAACGTTGATTCTTCTGACAGATTTGGCTACAGCTCGTTCTCCTTCCGATCTAGCCAAGGCTATAAACATTCTTTCTCGTTCGGCTAACATTCGATTGAATCTTCCAACAAAACCCAATGGCGATACCCAATATTACGTGTTGTCACTTTATGAAAGGCTAGATATCAGTTCCTCAGATAAGAAACCGTGGAATTTTTACAGAGAAATTCGTGCCAACGGCAGCACACGTCAGATAAAGCTCACGGGTCTGTCGCCATATACTTGGTATAAAGTTTTAGTTAGAGCGGTCACAGTGTTCCAAGGATCGAGTCGAAAAAGCCAGGAGACTATTACCGTGAAATTTCGAACAAGTGACGAAGGTACACACACACACACACACACACACACACACACACACACACACACACACACACACACACACACACACACACACACACACACACACACACACACACACACACACACACACACACACACACACACACACACACACACACACACACACATACTGTTTTCTAAAACATCAATAAATTGGATGCCATTTTCTCTTGTTTAAATAGCTCCTACGGCTCCATTTAATTGTGATATCAAAAATAAAAACAGCACCTCTATTCTTGTGTCGTGGGACACTCCTTATCCGTTTGACTACAAAGCAGAATTTTACAAAGTAAAGGTACAGTATACTTTCAACATTTTTACGTAATATTTGCATGGTTAACTGATTAAATTAAATCGTGTTAGGTCAACTATGCAT
This sequence comes from Corticium candelabrum, assembly GCF_963422355.1. Taxonomy (NCBI): domain Eukaryota; kingdom Metazoa; phylum Porifera; class Homoscleromorpha; order Homosclerophorida; family Plakinidae; genus Corticium; species Corticium candelabrum. The sequence goes on from NC_085094.1 coordinate 5,177,173, forward strand.
CGAACAGAGACGTAACAGCTAAGTCGCTTACAGTGTATGATCAGTCTGTTCAACTAGGGAAATTGCGTCCTTACACGATGTATGATATAACCGTCATTGCTGTCACAAACAACACAAGAATTCTTGAAGGCCCGCCTTGCTATTTGCAAACACGGACTACTTTGCCAGGTATACAGAACTCGTACAAGACTCTACATTTGATTGGCGTGTCTGTTGATATCTGGGGGCAATTCATTGGATTGTCTGTTCTGGCTCACACACACACACACACACACACACACACACACACACACACACACACACACACACACACACACACACACACACACACACACACACACACACACACACACACACACACACACACACACACACACACACACACACACACACACAC
>NC_085094.1:5177769-5197769 GCF_963422355.1 Corticium candelabrum
CCTTTCCGGAAAGGGATAGACTGGAAAGGTATGTACGCTGTTTGATTGGTAACTTTTTTGTTTCCGAAAAAGGATAGAGCGGATAGACTTTCTGACCTATCCTACCATCAATACAGATAGAAAGGATAGAAAACGCACTCATAGACACAGGGCGTATTCGTTTGGGACTATCATTTTCTGGAAAGGTTAGATGGAAAGAGACAGGGCACGTTTACCAATCGAACAGAACCATTCCGAAACGAGATAGACGAGGCGGTAACAGAGCTATATGCGCATGCGTAGCATCTTTCTAAATAAAAATTGTAAAATTATTGACTAGAGAACAGAAGCAATGACAGTGAGGTAACGTAAGACTAATTTATTGTACATTAGATGCATTACCATGCCGGTAGGCTGTTCATTTACCTAGCCAGTCATGACGCTGGTACAGCGAACTCTTCTACTAGATGGCAGCGTTGTATACTTCGGTTGTAATCTCCGTTCTTGAATGGATTTTTTGCTGATATCGAAGAATTTGACAATGAAGAAGATTTCCTGGATGATTTACTGGAACTTGGCTCCTTTTTGTGGACCAGGGAAGACAGTAAGCCTCGCATTCTAGGTTATGTCGAGAAAGTAGTTCCATTGTATTATGATCAGGATTTTCGGAGGCATTTACGTTTAAGTAGATCGACGTTTGACGTGTTGGTGCACAAGGCTAGCACTTGGAAGAAGCTATCTTTAGATAGAAGTCGTGGAGGAAGTTGCAATACCAGTAGTAAATCAATTACTGATAACGTTATGGTACCTGGGAACTCAGGAAACGTTTCGTCAGCTTTCGGATCGGTTTGGTGTTGCTGAGTCAACAGTGCATGGTGTCGTACGGAAAATTTGTAGATGTGTATCATTTTATCTGCGACACGCTGCAATCCAATGGCCTCGTGGATCCTAAGTTGATAGAATACGAAGAGGATTCGAGAACACAAAAGGATTTCCAGATGTTTTGGAAGCTATAGAAGGTAGCCAAATACCCATTAAACCACCCAGTCAGGATAGAGATAGCTATATAAATAGAAAGAAATTTCCGTCTCTCATACTGCAAGCTGTTTGTGATCATAATATGTTCTTCCTGGATTGCTATTGTGTCTGGCCGGGAAGTGTGCATGATGCACGAGTTTTGAGGAATTCCGATCTATTTTTTCGGATACAATCCAATCCAGGAGACATGTTTCCCATGCAAGGAACTCACATACTAGGTAACGCAGCATACCCTCTCAACACGTGGCTTTTGACACCATACAAAGACTACGGCCACATGCAACAGGAAGATAGAAATTACAATTGCTGTCACTCTGCAACTAGAATGGTAATCGAAAGAGCGTTTTCGTTGCTAAAAGGAAGATGGAGGAGGATGAAATTCGTCGACGTCACAAGGGTTAAAGAGATTCCGACAATGATTATTGCCTCTTGTGTTTTGCACAATATCTGTTTGTCTCATGACGAGAATATCGCAGAATTTCTTGGTGATGATGACAGTGCAGACACAGAGGTAAATGACTTAGAAATTGAATATCTAAGACTATGTGGTGCGGACTTTGGAGCTGTAGGCAAACGTGATCAAATTAAGCAGTACATTAACTCTCATGCACGAGTTTAATGTGCTAACTATGTATACCCTTACACAGATACTGTAAGCAATTAAAGTACACATACTGTAAGTTATAGTACGAACTATGATATCCGAAACTATATACTACGACGTACGGGTATTACTATCCTTTATTGCATCAAGCAAGCGGGAAACTAGAGCCATCTTGTCCTCATGCATCTTTTCCAGCATCTTCATTTTCTCTTGGTGTTGCCTCTCACGTTCCTCTCTACAACTCATCATCATCTTCATAAAACATTTCTTCGTAGTCTCTCTACCACTTTGCGCTGATCGCCTTGCCTTCTTTGATAAAGTTGGTGCACAATCTTCTGTGCAATCTTCCGTCAGATCTGTGCCTTCTGTATCATAAATTTCCAATGGAGAAGGTGATCTGGCGTGGTCTCCATCTCCTGAACTACTCATAGTAGCCACTGGTCGGACACTTGGCCTATGACCGTAAATTTCAGCCATTTGTCTGGTATATCTCCATTCCTTTCGATCTCTCCCTATAGAAGCCACATTTCTATAAACATCAACTGATGACAAACGTATGGACTTGCCAGTTTGGTAGTTGTGGTCTTCTACTTCCCAGTAGGTTTTGTGAGATATTTCCACCGTCCCTCACATTGAAGAGCAGTAACTGGAAACGACATCTCGTGCATTCTAGCTGCAACTGTCTCCCATATTTTCTTCTTTTTAAAAGAAGGATTTCTGAATTTTTCGGCAAATTCGGCGTATAGGAGAATCAGTGCCTTTGTATCAGAATCACCCCGTGTGTGTGTGTGTGTGTGTGTGTGTGTGTGTGTGTGTGTGTGTGTGTGTGTGTGTGTGTGTGTGTGTGTGTGGTCTTTGTCATAGCATCCACGTTTCCACCTGTTAGAATGTCTACTAACTCTTCGGGATTTTGTTTTGCCGAGCATGAGAAATCAGCTGCCATTCTTTGAAATTTTGGCGCGGGCAATCCAGAATATGCGCAAATAGTGGTCTGGAAATGCTACGCTAAGCGAATGCGTTGATTTGGAAAGTTGAAGCTATGGACGCAAGTTTTATATGTCTATAGGTGCGTTTTCTATCCTTTCTATCTGTATTGATGGTAGGATAGGTCAGAAAGTCTATCCGCTCTATCCTTTTTCGGAAACAGAAAAGTTACCAATCGAACACTGCGTACATATCTTTCCAGTCTATCCCTTTCCGGAAAGGTTTGGGAAACTGTTCATGATATCCAGAAAAAGAAAGGTGCCCAATCGAACACGCTAGCGGGCCTTTCCATTCTATCTGTTTCTAGAAAGGTTCCAAACGAATACGCCCATATAAAACTTGCGTCCATAGCTTCAACTTTCCAAATCAACGCATTCGCTTAGCGTAGCATTTCCAGACCACTATTTGCGCATATTCTGGATTGCCCGCGCCAAAATTTCAACACCTCCAGACTATGTGCAGCCCACACTCCGTATGATTCCACCACAAGAGGGTAAAACAAACAGCCATAACTTGAAACATTAGCAAGATGGCGTTCATCTTTGTCCACTTCCCCAGCCTCAGCAGCAGCACCAGCTTTTATGGCAGCATTAATAAGGTAAGAGGGAGTGAACGAATTCTTCACGGAAATGTCGAAATAAGCAGCCTTGCCTAGGGAAAGTCAGGATGGAAAACGTCACCTGGTCTTGTCATAGAATGAGAGGAACAGCGTTGTTCTCGACGTACATTGGAGTTGTCTAAGAGCAACCAGTGGAAGATGACGTCACATAAGGCATCATGTCGCTTAGTCCGAAGAGGACCACAGCCAAGAGCATGGTCACCAAAAAATGTCCAATTCATGACCGCACACACAACGGACTGAGTGTGGGGGTGCTGGAAAAACCGGAATTCCCAAACGCAAACGCAAAGAAGTCACAAATTCACGCGGAGACATGGCCAGGCCTAGACTTGAGTTGGGGATTGCCCTCAACCAAGCCCCCGCATGAGGATATGCGACAGCACTGAAACGTGCCTGTTCTCGCAGACTAACAAAGCTGACTTTAATGCTGGATCTCAAAGCATCATCCAGAGCCTTCTGGAAGGAATATTGTGTAGAAGAAACAGAGGACGAGACAGAACTAGTAGGTGGTAAAAGACTTGCAAGATGTTGCCGGCATTGCACTTCACCAGGGAAAAAGGAAGAATGCTGAGTCCAATCATTTTCTTCATGTACCGACATGAACGCTGAGTCATTAAGAAGACGGAGAGACAACTGCCGAGAAGAGTTGCAGCTGCCAACGAAAGCTGCAGATGAAGATCTAGAGGCCTCACGAAGACCTAGACCACCCAAACGAACTGGAAGAGTTGCCTGTTTCCATGCCAGGTCAGAGACCGAAGAAGAGGATAAAGCCTCTTAACTGTGATGAAGACCACTGTCAAACTGCATCGTTACATCATTGATCTTGAAGCCAGGAACCGTTCTAATGATGTGATTCAGCTTGCAAAGGCTCAAACAGCTGCGGAGAAGATTAAGCTCCACCTGAGGATCCTCTAAAGCTGTCAAACGGTCCTGCCAATCCAAAATCTTGTCCACTCGTTGGTGACATGTAATGTAATTAGATTCACTATCCCGTATGTGTAATCGGAAATAGATCAGAACGATTCTGACTGTCACGAAGTGCACAGCTGTAACCGTTATCTTACATGGTGTCGGGAGGAAAGAACCGACAACAGCATGGCAGAAGGACTGAAACCGCCTCAAGCATTCACAACCACACTGGAAGCAGCCAAAGAATGGCCACAGTGGCGGGACCATTTTACATTCTACATGACAGCAACAAAGAAGGACAAAGAAGACGAGAAAACGAAAGTCGCAATACTACTCACGGCGATGGGAGGGGAAGCCATCTCCGTCTACCGAACATTCACTTGGGCCGCAGACGGCGACGAGGACAAACTGGACTGCGTCATTAGAGCGTTCAACAACTACTTCAAGCCTAAAAGTAATGAAATCTACGAAAGATTCCTGTTCCTGCAGAGGAAACAACAACCGAATGAGCCCTTCGACAGCTTCTACACAGATTTGCTGCGCCTGGTGGAAACCTGCGGATATCACCAAGAGGAGAAAACGAAGATCATCCGGGACCAGATTGTAATCAATATCACCGCAGACAACGTCCGCGAGAAACTGTTGGCAGAATCTGACCTAACCCTAACCAAAGCTGTAGACATGTGCAGGTCAATGGAAGCGACAACCCGTTACATTGCCAGTATGACATCAACCGCCACAGCCTTGAAAGAATGCGTCACCGACGCGGCGGCGGTACACATGGTGAAAGCCATGAAGCAGCGCCCTTGCCACTACTGCGCGACAAACCACAAACCAAAAAACTGCCCAGCATGGGGAAAACAATGCAAATATTGCGGCATTATGAATCACACGGCGGAAGCATGCAAAAAGGCAGAAAAGGACAGACTAGCCCGACGACAAACAACAAAGGAGACGGCCAATGCGATATCGCCACAACGAGCCACACCAGACACACCAGAGAACGAGGAGAGAGACCATTTCGCTTACTGCACCGGTACCACGACACAAACCAGTAATACAAAGGCTAAAGTCTGGAACATAATACTGGACATAGGAGGGAGAGGTTTGAAAGCCAAAATCGACACAGGTGCAACGTGCAACATACTGCCATTCACTGCTTACCGCGTCCTCTGTGCTAGCCCTCCCACGCCAACAGAAGTTCAGCTAACAGCATACGGAGGAACAAAATTAGATGTCTGTGGGAAAACAACCATGGAGGCAACATTTCAAGGAGCCACCCACAGGATGGAATTCATCATAGTACGAGAGAACGTGGAGACGCTCATAGGATTGCCTTCCATCACTGACTTGGGACTAATACAACAGACCCTAGCAGTGGATGCAACAGGGGACACACCCACAGCTATATCAGAGTTCAAAGATGTCTTTAAAGGACTGGGACGACTACCAGGAGAGTACAGCATCAAACTAAAGACAAATGCACAACCAGTCATCCAACCAGCTAGAAGAGTTCCATTTAGGTACAGGCTGGAACTGAAGTCACAACTGGATGAAATGGAGAAACAAGGCATCATAGCCAAAGTAACAGAGGCTACTAATTGGGTCAGTCCCATAGTCCTTGTAACAAAGCCAGGTAAAGACAAACTAAGGATATGCATTGATCCAGGAGCGTTGAACAAGGCTATACAAAGGGAGCACTACCAATTGAAAACACCCGAAGAGATATTCGGCACGTTGGCAGGCTCACAATATTTCTCAACCCTAGATGCTACATCTGGTTTTCTACAGATTGCCCTAGACAAGGAAAGTAGCTACTTGACAACAGTGGCAACTCCCTTTGGGCGCTACCGGTATTGCCGACTACCTTTCGGAATCAGCTCTGCCCCAGAAGTGTTTCACAGAATAGTGACAGAATCCTTTGCAGACATACCTGGGGTACACACCTATGTGGATGACATCCTTGTATCAGGCTGTAGCGTAGAGGAGCACGACAAACGCCTTCAGATGGTCCTCGAAAGGTGTAGGGAGCTGAACCTTAGACTCAACCGACCCAAATGCCAGTTCAGAAAGACTGAATTAAAGTATCTGGGACATGTGCTTACATCAGAAGGGATAAAACCTGACCCAGAAAAAGTCGAGGCCATTGAGCAATTCCCAAAGCCACAGTCCAAGACAGATGTTTCAAGACTCCTGGGCCTGGTTACATATTTGTCGAAATTTTGTCCTACTTTGGCTGAGACAGCCAGCCCACTGCGACAGCTAACACAGCAGGAGACTGCATGGGTGTGGGACTCCGTTCACGACCGCACCCTACAGCATGTGAAAGATCTAGTGACAAAGGCCCCAGTACTACGACTTTTTGATCCAGCATTACCAGTGAGATTAACTGTGGACGCATCACAACATGGCTTGGGAGCAGCTGTTATTCAAGAGGGGCACCCAGTAGAATACGCGTCAAGAACAATGTCCAGCATACAACAGAAATATGCACAAATAGAGAAGGAAATGCTTGCCATCCAGTTTGGACTAACAAGATTCCATCAGTATGTGTATGGACAAGATGTCATAGTGGAGACTGACCACAAGCCACTACTTGGAATACTGAAAAAGCCCCTTGCTGAAGTCAGTCCTAGGCTTCAGAGAATGCGCCTACGATGTCTCAAATACAACTACACGCTAGAGCACCATTCCGGGAAAGAAATGGTCCTGGCCGATTCTCTGAGCAGAATGCCATCTACAACACCCTATACAGACTATGATGAACTAACAGAAGAGCAAATCGACTCCGTCACAGAGCAAATCATTCCCACACCACTTGGACGTGAAAGATGTACGGAAGCGACCAGACAAGACCCTACAATGCAGGCACTCATCACTTACATACACACAGGATGGCCACCTACAAGGAGGAGTGTCCCGGGTCCAATCAAACCGTACTGGAATGTGAGACACGACCTAACAGAGAAAGACGGCATTGTCCTCAAAGGAAGCCAAGCTGTCGTCCCTGTGACAATGCGCAAAACGGTGATGAACAGTATACATGAGGGACACTATGGAATAGTGAAGTGTATAGAAAGGGCCAAGACGTCAGTGTACTGGCCTGGCTACACCAATGAAATACATGACATGGTAGCGAGTTGCAGCAAATGCCAAGAAAATCGAAGCCAGAACCCAAAGCCAGACACTAAACCTCATGATGTTCCACACTACCCCTACCAGAAAGTGGGAACAGACTTGTTTGAACTACAAGGGGAACATTACCTACTTACCATCGATTACTACAGCAAATGGGTGACCATAGATCACCTCCAGTCAACGAAAGCAGCTGATGTGATAACTATCCTAGACAAGCATTTTGCCAATTTTGGAATACCAGAAACAATATTCTCGGACAACGGGCCACAATACGCCAACGAAGAATTTCGCAAGTTCTCCAGGAAGCTGGGATTTCAACACACCACATCCAGTCCAGGCTACCCAGCCAGCAATGGCCAAGCGGAAAGAGGTGTCCAAACAGTCAAGAAAATGATGGCCAAGATGTTGGAGGAGGGCCGTACAATCAATGACGCTCTAAGAGTCCTTAGGAACACACCAATAGGAGGAGACCTGCCTACTCCTGCCATCCTGCTACAGGGGAGACACCTCCGAACCCAACTAACAATAAATACTGAGACTCTGGTTCCACATAACATGGATGCAGACAAGACCAGACAAAAACTAATCGCCCACCAATCCCAATATGCGTTCTATGGAGCCACAGGAAACACAACGAACTCACCTCTGCTTCCTGATGAAAGCGTAAGGACAATGAGAGGAAAAAAATGGGTACCAGCAAAAGTCATTGGACACCACACAGAGCCCCAATCCTACATCCTCAGACTAGCAAATGGACGGACAGTGAGAAGAACTAGAACACACATAAACAGGACAACAGAAGTGTGGGATGACAACACAATGTTCGCTAAGTACACTCCGACGGGACAACAAACAAACACCAGCCTGTCAGAAGGACAACCACCAAATCAACCTGAAGAGACAAACGTACTGCCAGACACGGAGATCAGATCTCCGAATACAGAAAGCCCTCCAAAATCTGCCAAGTCCCCAACTGCACCTGCAAGTCAACCTGCAGTCAAAACAACAAGGCTGGGGAGGATCTCAAGACCACCACGACGCCTACTGGAGGACTACACTACGTAATTAGCAACCATTGCTTGACACTGCACTTTTGAGTTGAAGTCACCCAGAGACAGATAGATGACATGTAATGTAATTAGATTCACTATCCCGTATGTGTAATCGGAAATAGATCAGAACGATTCTGACTGTCACGAAGTGCACAGCTGTAACCGTTATCTTACAGTTGGGAAACAAATTCAGTAACATATGAGGAAGATCCATATACAGGACAACCAAGGAAGTCAACACCACCATGAACCTGAACACTGCGCTGAATTTCAGTAGCAAATTTGGGGAAATTCTGATCTCCAGAGGGCCAAAAGACCTTACATTTGTTCAAATTGATATGAAGACCAAAGAAGGGACCCTTTGATAACAAGACATCCAAGAGACAAGCAACTGTAGCCCGCTGGCCAAGGAAAGAGCCATCGTCCAAATACCATAACTTCAGCTTCAAATCTGGCAATGGACCCAAGTCATCCAAAAACTCCATAAGAACGAGGGAGAATAGTAGGGGACCAAGGGGATCCCCTTGTTGCACTCCTGCAGATGACTTGATCCAAGAATTCCCAAAATGCAACATGCCTTCACAATGATAACACCACGAGGACCACCCAAACAAGGCTGGGAACTCTTTACGTAGACGACTCAAAAATGAAGCTCGAGAGCATTCGTTAAAGGCATTTGTCATATCAATTTTCAGACAACAAAAGTTGGGATCAGATCCATATCGAGCAATATAAGCTGATAGTGTATATATATATATATATATATATATATATATATATATATATATATATATATATATATATATACATACAGACATGGCCATAATTATGGAGCTACCCTGAGCACGTAACTTAGATTAAAATATTATTGGACTTTCTTTAGACACTGCCTGTACATGCATCTACAGCGACAGCTGCACTTTTTAGTAAATTGAAACAAGGCATATTGGTAATGTAATGGCTCTGAGAGTGCCATCCATACGTCTGAGATTAGAGGTGATGTTTGACCTGTTGAGATGCACGACTGCTTCTTGCTGTGTCAATTCAACCAGTAAATTTGAAAGTTAATAATCAAAATCGTTTTCAAAAAACTTTTAAACAATAAAATGATTTTGTTTACGTCGGGATACATACTCAAAGAATAAATAGAGACTATACGTTTCAGTTTACTTGCATATTGTAGTCTATTCTCATCTGCTCCTGTGACGTTACATGCAACATGAACGGTTTGGACATGGTAATGGCGACGGTGGTTAGTCTGGTTATTCCCTTAGTCTTTTGTTGATACGGGTTGTCAAAACGTCCAATCAGAACAATATAAATACCCAAAAATCATGATTTGATGTAGAATCAGCGTGTCAGCAGGTATATTCATAAATCTGCAATATTCTGTTGATTTCCCTGCCTCAGTTGATATGGGGGTGGCTCCATAATTATGCCCATGTATATATATATATATATATATATATATATATATATATATATATATATATGTTATTAAATTTTGTAGTTAATATATACACTATGTATACCGTGTACACTAGATTTAAATTAATTTTAACTTAACAGAGATCACCACCATCTAAGCGATCTTTAGGTCGAGGAGAATATTAGTAAGTCACCTAAAACTAAAATCTACAAAAACACAAAGTCTGCCGTCACTGATACAAATATAAACTTTGCCAGTCTCCATTAGCGTATACTTCCGGTTAAGGAGTAAATGATTAATTTAATCAAATAGGTAGACTAATTTTACTACAGTCTGCTGCGTATTAAATATTCGAGGACATCAAGTTGCTAGTGCGCATACATGATCAATCATAATGTCACTGTCACAAGTTTTAGTAGAAAAACTAATCAACGTGCACTAGTCGACCACGCCTATTTAACGCGCGTTAAGTTTTGCTTTCACATGCAAGTTATTTACACAAATGGTTTATCAGCCTCCAGAACTGTCAGTTCTAGGAACTAGAGTGCCTACAAAATCAGGAAAGATGTGTCGATAGAGCGCTCACCCACGTACATACCTCGCCACTTCATCAAAGGTGTGCATGCGGGGTGAACAACATATGAACAGTGCCTCAACAGCAGGAACCATGCAGAAACTTGCCTAGTGGCTGGACGTGTCGAAGTTTTTGCTATACAAATGTACACAATGACGCAAGACTGAATGCTATGCACTAGTTAATTAAGTTAATTTGCACACGCACATCACAGTTTGTCAGAGTCCAGTAAGTGTATAGAAGCCTTAGTTTTTTCAGATATTGTCTACAAACATATAAACACTATTTTCTAACATACTAATTTCTAATTTTAATTGTTGCGAAGGTCAACCCCAGAGCTAAGGTGAGAAAATTGCTGCAGGCAGCACGTGCATGCAATTGCAAGATATGTAGCTAGTACCGGCCACGCGTTGCCAACATCAACTATATACAGCGCTACAACGTACAGATTAATGATAATTATTTGCTAAAACAGGAAGAGTGATGCATCTAGACTGTGTGCAATAGTTGGAGGGTATACTTTGACTACAATCAACGTCTTTGTAGGTGCTCTAACTCTAGAGTGTGTCAATGCAGTTGCTACTCTACGTGACATACTTCCGTCGACCAAGGAACGCTAACATCTCTAGCTAGAAGAAATGCGGAAGAACATACCGCTATAGGTTTACCCCACGTCTAGAGCAAATGACCTGAGTAGGATGTCTGTAGGCGGGGGCAACACTTTCTCTTCTGAGAAGTTGGTCTGACTTCCTCTTAGACTGGAAATCTTTCTGAACTTGCGTGCAGTGCTGCCATTTCTGTATCCTCGTCGTTGTGTTTCATGATGTCGTCCAGCAGACAACTGCTGTGGCTTCTACGTCTCTGCTTCTACGTGTACACTCTCACTAGAAGCATTCGATGTGAAACGAACAATGCAGGTAGTCTCGTGCTGCATGTGTAGGCTGAATTAGATATATGCATCACTTGGATGTACCGATATCTCTTTTTCTCTACAGTTGCTGTAGATCTAACAGCTCCTGGAATATCACTAACTATAGGCAAAGAAGACGCACAAAAAAAATTGAGAGACCAATTGCAAGGGCTGACTGATACGGACAATAGCACCTGCGTCAGTCGACGCAGATCGGATGACCAATACCGCCAGCTAAATTTAGCGATTAGCTTTGAACAATGTCTAAAACTTCAGTCCGTTACAATTGTTGGAAAAAATCTAACAGCATCAATGTCATCGCCATCTGATCAGATCGGGTGGAAAGTAGTTGCAAGAAGCTTGTGTCCAACAGAAAACAAAACACAAAGATGTGCGGCGAGTAATCAGAAATCTGGAGAATTCCATTATAAATGTTCAACGGTTTCAGCCAGACAGGTTACAGTTGAAGTACCAGCTGGTTTTAGCATTTGTCAACTAAACATCTACGCCTTTCCAGGTAAAACTAACAATAATTTAGATTGTTTCTTGTTTGACGAATATCTAGTACGTAGCTAATATGCTAACTGTGCAAGTGACTCCGTTCTCATTTTCTTAATTAAATAAAGTAACGAGATGTGCTTGCCATTTCTAGACAATACTGTTAGATATGTAAACTCCAACAGCAACATTACTGCATGTACTCTACGTAGCCACAACACTTTTGACAAAGTGCCGTCTCAAGATGCGATAAATAACCGTTGTAGTAACTAAGACATTACTAATACAGTTATTCTAACTTACCTAGAGAAAGTTGTCTTCTGTAAAAGAAGCATTACTAATTAATATTTTATTTTATAATCTAGGCCCTATCTACAATTGGCTAGCTAGATCTGTAGAGCAACAAATGATATATTAAACGTCGTGTGTGCTTTGACGTACTTGTCTCCCACAGTAAACATAAATTTACATTTCACTGTGCATGGATCAAGGGCCATGCAGACAAGCTAGTACACTAGGCCTAGACCCGTCTAAAGCCTAGACTGTGTAAACGCTCTCAAGATCCGCAGGTAACTCTGCTCTGGCGTATACTCTCCTAGGACACGACCGGACCTTGTGCATAATACTGTACGTACATGTACCATCATACTTCTAGCTTGTCAACACCCGGATGTCTCAGTAACGATATCCGGGAGCTAAGAATATACTGCAGCCTAGAATTTCAGTCTGAAATGTGCATTGGTAAGCTGCTTCAAAAAGGGTGTGCTTCCTGGCTGTTGTGGAAATCACTCGTAACTTTCAGTTGTTTGTCAACGGTACTGTGTGTGTGTGTGGGGGGGTGGGGGGTGTGTGTCTGTGTCTGTGTCTGTGTCTGTGTGTCTGTGTCTGTGTGTCTGTGTCTGTGTGTGTGTGTCTGTGTGTCTGTGTCTGTGTCTGTGTCTGTGTCTGTGTCTTTGTGTGTCTGTGTCTGTGTCTGTGTCTGTGTCTGTGTGTGTCTGTGTCTGTGTGTGTCTGTGTCTGTGTGTGTGTGTGTGTGTGTGTGTGTCTGTGTCTGTGTCTGTGTCTGTGTGTGTGTGTGTGTGTGTGTGTGTGTGTGTGTGTGTGTGTGTGTGTGTGTGATTAAATCAACTGTTTGAGTCTTAATAAAAATTTAAAAATTAGATAATTCAGTAAGAGCTATGAACACCTTTCTGTTGTAGAAATTGGGAAACAACAATCACAATGCATGGTTTAGCCATTTGCTGCAATACGTGACCATTATTCCTAAAAACAATTACCAGCAAACAACTACAGTAACTCATAGACTTAATAATTAAGCAACTGTGGGAGATGTTGTAACAATTAATAACTAGGAGACCTCAATTTTACATGTCATACTTTTGTGATGCCAATGATCAAGTTAAACCGGTAGAGGAGCTTTGTGCTTTGTTTCTAAAGCTCATGGCGATATGTGTGTGTTTGTGATTGTGTTCTGGCGAAGCCTTCTGTCAATACATCTTTTTGACATCAGCATTCAGTCTTCATGAATAATAAACTCTAGTTCAGACATGGAATTTGTGCGAATATTGCAACAAGTTTACTTGCTGTGGAAAAAGCAGTGATGGTGCTTGTGTCGTTTATCCTGTCTACGAGTAGACTCAACCCAGTCTCTCTCCGCCTTCGTCATTTCCTGGAGTCTAGTCTACGAGTTTTAATATATTCATTGTGAGCTATAGTGTTCACACTGGTATATATATCCTATGACTTTATCATGTACTTTGTCTTTTCAGATACTGCAATGTAGGGCACATTTGAATACTACGTTTGGAACTGGAATTGATGGGATAGTTTGTCTTCGATTGATAGTTCTGAGAGTTCCAAAACTGTCAGAAGAGTTCTCTAGCAGTTTGACCATCCGAGGCAAAATTGTTGAAACTGTGGGCGTGGCAGTTCCAAACACAATTCCAGTTCAAACTGGAGTCAGTATTCAAATGCCTCCATAGTGAACAAATGTCTTTATCACATATACACGAGATGCACTGACTATTGCATTGTTTAACAAGGCAGGATAATGCAAACAACAAGTACACACCAGCAGTAATCTCAATTATCGCATACAGTGCAATAACAGACATAAGTAAAGTTGCATGTATTTTACTAAACAACTAGAAATTGTTGAAAACTATTGGTGTGTATTTGAGCAAACAGATGACGTTTTGTAACTATGGCGTTCTTGTTTTTCGTTTTTGTCAGTTGCTCCAGTCTTTTCTGCTAAGACCTTACAGCCATCCACAGTGAGCCATCAACATGCTGAACAGAATCATGTATATCAGATAGGAGAAACTGCACACGTGTTACCTGGCGACGATTTTATACTTCACTGTAATGCATTTGGTCACCCAACTCCATCATATCAGTGGAATGTCCTTTCCCAGAAAGCATCAAATAATGTAAAATGGAATGGCAACACACTCACCATCACAAATGTTCAAACATCTAATGAAAGCAAGTACCGTTGCACTGCCACAAATAGTAACGGCACGATTAAGCAAACTTCTGAACTAAGAGTTTATGGTAAGATATTATGTTTGTTTGTAATGCTATTTTGTTTGTATCTAGAGCAATTTATGATATGTGTCCAATTATTATTGTGTTATAAAGCTAATGGTATAGATTTCTTAAATGCAAACAACTAAGACTCTGATTCATACTACTTTACTCTTTTACATGTAACCATGCATCCACAGTTTGCAAGTTAGCACAATAACATGTTAACAGTCTGTCTAATATAAGAAATCTAAGTTTCCTAAACTAGAAGTTATGGAACAGGTGGCTTTAGTTTTAATGTTGAAACAATATTTATTTGTATTACTTGCACGTGTCTTCTTGATTGTTGTGACCTTGTAATAGTTTGGCATGCTAGAACAAATACTGGATTGGTAATTGCTCATAGTTTGTGTTTGTTACGGACTGATAGAATTTTAACTAAAATGATCATGCTCTTTGCTGTGTTGCAGAAAGAAGGCTAAAGTGTGGAAAACCAACAATAGCCAGTAGTTCTACTTTTTCTCTATTTGTCTCATTCGACTGTCCATCTTATACTAGAGAGGATCACTATGCTTGTAGTATCACTAACTATAGCGTTCAGTTTCGTCCTGTGGATACTAGTGACAACTTTGCAACCAGAGTTTCCAAAACACGTCCATTTAAGCTGGACCATCTTATTCCATTCACTTCTTATGAAATCAAAGTAAATGTGACTTACGACCAATCTTACTGCAGTTCATATTCTGATGTAGTTGTTGGTAGGACAGATCCAGTAGGTGAGAAGACAAAATGTGTAGTAGCATTCTATGTCTTGTACTAATTTGCACTTCTATACAAATTCTCTGCAGCACCATCTCCTCCAAGACAGATCATAGTTCAGTCTTTACTGGCAACTGAAGTTGTGCTGACATGGAAGGCACCTCTTTATGTCAATGGATCTACCCTTACATATTATATCAATTATTTCAAACTCGATAGTACTACTATTGTAACTTCAAAGACCAGCACACAACCAACTACTACTTTGGTTGATCTTACACCCTATACTAAATATAAAGTCATAATTCAAGCTGCTACATATGCCCAAATCAATGTCAGCTCTTCAATTCGGCTGAGAAGTAACAAAGCTGAAATATCATTTCAAACTCGTCAAGCAAGTAAGATGTTGTATATAGCATCATGTGATGTAATTTTTGTCACCAAATCTTGACTAACCTAGCTTGTTTGTTGTTCAGAACCTAATCCTCCAACTAATGTGCAAGTTGACACAGTGTCTGCTGACTCGGTTGTGATCAAGTGGCAGCGTCCTTTAGTATCCAATGGCCCAATTTCATACTATAGAGTTTGTTATACGATTAATGGTAGTAGCGAACAAACTTGTAGCTCAACCACCACTACTAAGAGTCGGTTTGCCAACCTCAAACCTTTCTCTTCTTACCTTATAATTGTGAGGGCTGTCAATGTTGAAGGAGCCACTAAACTGGAAAGCAAGTGGAGCACGCAAATACAATTCCGAACTTTGTCATCTAGTGAGTTAGCAATTTGTACTCGTAAATGCACGCAAACAACATTTATTTCTATTTGTACATGAAGTTCCAAGCCAACCACAACAATTGACAGCCACTAACGAGCAAATACAATCAATTCATCTCAAGTGGCAAAAACCTTCTAATCCTAATGGAGCGATAACAAAATTTGAGATTATTGTGGTGCAGGGAGGAGATATCGATCCTAGTAACTATAATAGCAAGATGTTGGTTGTTAACAAGACTGTCAGTGGGAGCATCTCAGCTTACACAGTAACTGAACTGACAGAATTAACACGTTACAGTGTGTGGCTTGTTGCAGTCAATATTCGACGAACTGACAATGCAAAATTAACAAGTCGTCCAAGTCAAGTGATAACATTTGATACAAAGGGTGGAGGTTAGTGTAAAGAACATAACGTGTTTTTATTTGCTCTTATTTGTATTTGTGTGACAGCAAATACTGCTCCTCAAGAAATTATGTCTTCCCAAGTGACTAGTACTTCAGCTCTAATCACTTGGCAGCAACCACTGTTTTCAACACCAAGATCAGTCCGTTACTATATCAGATATTTTAAATCAACAAGACCTGATCGCAACAGATACCCGCAATCTACAAAAGAAAGAAGATTCAGTCTTACTAATTTGGACATTTATACAAGCTATACAATAGACATAGCAGCTTATGTGAATCCTCTGTTGTCTCCTTATTATGCATCATATAATTTTACAACTAAACAAGCTGGTGAGTGAGTTGGCCAATTTTAATGTGCTATCATTAATGTTAATTAATGTGTAATTTAGCACCAAGTCCTCCACAGAAAGTAAAAGCGAATGACATCAGATCTAGAAGTGTATCAATATCTTGGATGCCGCCACTTCGTGCCAATGGTGTGTTGAAGAAATACAGAATATATATTCAGTCTGATCACACTAGCCGACCCAATAATCTTAATAATGGCAATAAAACAGTTTCACGGTCACTGAGAGTTGCAAGAATCGGCAAATTGATTCCTTCCACTACCTACTATGTTTGGGTTACTGCCATCAATGTGGATGGGCAAAAATTAGAAAGCAAATTTGAACGTCCCACTGTTTTCAAAACCAATGCAGAAGGTATACAGAATATGAACAATCTGATCATGAGGACTGCATAGTTTAGATTGTTAAATTATTATATTGTTTTAGCATCATCACCTACAAGGAAAGTTCGGTGCTTGAATATCACTTCCCATTCAGTCGTTGTCTCGTGGAGAAAGCCAGCCAAAGTTCATGGAACTATTGTTCAATACAACGTGTCTTTAGTTTCCTTTCCAAAGCAAGAGATTGTCAAAACATACCTAGCAGAAAAACATGAAAATACTTCTTTTTTTCTTTTTGTTGACAATCTTGTGCCCCATACTCAATATACTGTTACAGTTCAGGCTGGAACTCGTAGAACATGCTGTTCAACTTTACTGTGGAGTGATCCCAACACAGATGAACCACCAGTCACGTTTACAACACAACAGTCTGGTTAGACATACTCGGTAGTCATCAATACTTGAAACTTGTTTGCAAATACGTTTCTGTATTCTTTTTGTAGCTCCTTCACGCCCTGCAAGACCAAATGTTACAAATGTTCTCTCTCGTTCTTGTCTGATTAAGTGGGAACTTCCTGATGCTCCTAACGGTGACATTCAGTTCTACCTATTGTCTTTATACAAGGAGACTGACAATATTGATCCATCGATATCACATAACACATCAAACATAGATATGTTTAGACTTCCTGCAAAAAACAGCACTCTTCAAATAGAGTTATCTTCTTTATCACCTTACACATCTTACGCAGCCGCAGTAACTGCAGTCAACATCATGAATAATACAGAACTAAAATCGCAACAAAGTGAACTAGTGAATTTCACAACGGCAGATGAAAGTCAATTTTGTAGCATTTTGTGAGATTCATATATTAATGCAATGTTCATGTCTTGTAGAGCCTGCTGCTCCTTCAAAGTGTACTGTGACCAGACGAGGAGCAAACTTTATTTTTATGTCGTGGAAGCCTCCTGAACCCAGTGATTACAGAATTGTTTTTTATTACGTTAAGGTTGCTTGCTCATGAAACTAAGATGCTCTTTAATATGTTACGTGATGTACTTATGTTACAAAATGCAGGTTAACTCCACAACTGGAACTGATTCAAAGAACCACTCTATAATAGTGTCTCATCTCAGCAGTAATGTCAGTGTCAGTAATTTACTACCCGTCACAAAATACGAAATCACAGTAACTGCTGTAACAAACAACACACAACTTTGGGAAGGATTCCCTTGTAATTTGACAGATCAGACTAAAGTAGGAGGTACACGTGTACAGAGCCAAGCTGATTGCTCATTTTATGACTTGCACATTGATATTGATGTTTGTACACTTGTTTGTATTAGTGCCACCAGTTCCGGAAAAACTGCTACTTCCTGTAAACATGACAGAAAAAGGAAGCACGGTTACAGTTACACTTCCACAGCTCAATCAAACTAATGGACCAATCAAGTCAGTACCATGAAATTTGTTTTTGGTGTGATAATTCATTACACGTATTTGATTCCAGGGTTGTTAAAATCATTGTTCTAGAGCTAAAGCCCAACACTGATTGGTTTGAGAACATGTCTTTGCCAAGAGCTGATGACGATCGAGTTCACACATACACGACCATAAATCTTACTACTGATCAAGTCAAGGAACAAGTTGTAATTGGTTCTGATAACTACGGCTATGGTCCTTTGAAGCCCAACACTAAGTATGCGTTTTATGTACAATGGATTAGTGAAGATGAGGTCAGAGCGTAGTTCTAGTAATTAGCACTTAGTGTCTCACCACTGTTTATGGTGCATGCATTCTAATGCAAAATTTCTGTTAGGATACTACAGGAAGACAAATACAACTAATTTCAACCAGTGCTGGGATTGGTAAGGACAGTGCTTGTTGTTAGGTTGCAACCACGAAAGACTGCATTCTTGCTTATTGCTATATTACTTTAGTGTACACCACAGATTCGTTTGGCTCAACAGCATCTTCCAGCAACAGTCATGTGGCACCCATTGTAGTTGTGCTACTACTAGTTGCTATTGCGACTGCTGTTGTTGTTGTTGTGATATGGTACAGGTAAGATAGCATTTTATACATACTTATACACATTTGGCAAATAATTCTGTTGTAGAAGACGAAAAGCCAAGAAGAGAGACTTGCATGGACAAGATCGGTACACAGTTCAGTCTAAAGACATAGCCTTGCAGGCCATCCCAACTGCCCAATCGGATGGACAAAATGGTGAACTTGCCTACAAATCTGGTTTTATCATCAACTCTGTTGGAAGGAGCAATGGTCAGCCTATTTTCCTAACAGAAATCTTCTAGAGTAAATCAATTTGTAACGTGTAACATCGTCAATAGCAGAATTTGAAAATCATATTGAGAAGTTAAGCGCGGATGACAATGATGGATTTATTACTGAATTTGAAGTTAGACACTCTTTACATCAATATCCGATCTAATGCAAGAAGTAGTACCATTTATGTGTATTCTGATTTAGGAACTGGCTTCCGTCGGTATCAATCAGAGTACTGCTATTGCAAAGAGTAATGCTGAGAAAAATCGTTACAAGAACATTGTCCCGTGTAAGAGTTTAGTGCATTCAAGTAGAAACAATATGGCAATAAATAGACATCCTTCTGTGTATACAGATGATGATTATCTTGTGGAACTTGGTGAAGTGCATGGTATGGACAAATTGGAATCAGAGTACATCAATGCAACATACATAGATGTGTGGACTAGCTGCATTGTGACGTACGATAAACTTGAATATTTCTGTTTTCCATTTCAGGGTTTCAGTAGAAAAAATCAATACATTGTCACACAAGGTCTTCACATAGAACCAAGTTTACTGTTGTGGTAACGGTCAGTTTCCTGTTTAATATATAGGTCCCCTCCCCTCCACTTGTGCTGATTTTTGGCGCATGGTGTGGCTTGAAAGAACAGAGTTTATTGTCATGGTGACTCGAGTCATAGAAAATGGAAAGGTTATCGATACAGTTGCATGCCACGTCAAAGTCGATTCTAACAGTGTTGATTGCAGAAAAAGTGTTTCCAGTATTGGTCAGATAGCGACACAAAAGTGTGCGATGGTCTCACCGTTGAAGTTGTATTAGTTGTTGAAATGGCCGACTACAC
>NC_085094.1:5207769-5215269 GCF_963422355.1 Corticium candelabrum
TGCTAAGCAAAATGTATCAACTAAACAACACGTTAGTGCTCGTTCTGGTTCCAAAACTACTGGTGGTCGACATGATGTTGTGACCCACAAGAGTCACGTTTATGTCAACGGGAAGACGGAATCACAAAGTCAGAATGGCAAAAGGGAAACACACCACAAGATTATGAAGAAACCGCGACTACCTCTCAGAGACTATAGCTCCAATCCAATTTTGCAAGGAGTACCAAGAGAGGGAGACATAATTGCTTTTAAGGTAATTAAATGTTTGTTGATAAATTATTCGTGTATTAGTGTTAAGATTATATTATAGATGCTGGAACTCTCAAACGATTACAGTCCACAGATATCTCCATACAAGGTAGGGATGATGTATGCTAGCTACACACGGATATGTCACAGACGTCTAGGAAATGCAAGAAATGAAGTCAGACAGGCATAATGGTGGTGTAGCTAGTATATTACTGTGTGTACCGATGTGGCAGAAACTTACTTTACTTTGTATGATATTGTATGCATGCAGAAATTTAAAGTTAATATCAATAATAAAAAGTATTAGTACTAAGTAATTGTCAGCAAGTTGTCTTAGTGCAGTGTAGAACTACATCAATAGAAGAAATTTAAATCTTTTGGGAGAATGGATTTTAGTATGAAGTCAAATTTGTTTTTAATTGCGATCATAATTGATGTGTTCATGGTGTAGTGGTATTAGGTATTTTTAATTAAATTAGAGTCATTAGTTTGTTAATTTGCTGTGTGATTACAGGAGGCTTTGGTGTTGTCGTATACTCCTCAGACGTCAGTTGTAGAGATGAAATTGACTGCGGAGTGCTTTGCTGCTGTGAAGGGTACGTGATGCGCGCACACACACACACACACACACACACACACACACACACACACACACACACACACACACACACACACACACACACACACGTTCATTGTTGTCTATTTGTACAGCAATGAGACCTCAAGAGAGCAGAAAATTTGATTTGGTTGATTTTGAGGAAGTTGAAGATGAACACGATGACCCCATTACAGACTTGGTAATATCCAGGAAATATACATTCATGTACTTGGATTCTAATATGTGTACGGTTTGTAGATTTCGATTGAGTTTTCAAGTTTGCAGGAAGTTAGACTGATACCTCATGTATAAGTTACTGTACTGACAAAATGAGATGTCCAATCTCTTAATCAATAATGAGCAATGATGATGTAGCTGTCTGATTACAGATGCCAGCTATTGTTTGAACGCTCTCGTTTTACACACACACACACACACACACACACACACACACACACACACACACACACACACACACACACACACACACACACACACACACACACACACACACACACACACACACACACACACACACACACACACACACACACACACACACACACACACACACACACACCACTGTCACACACACACACACACACACACACACACACACACGCACGCACACACATCACTGTCACACACACACACACACACACACACACACACACACACACACACACACACACACACACACACACACACACACACACACACACACACACACCACACTGTCACACACACACACACACACACACACACACACACACACACACACACACACACACAACATCACATTCACAGTAATTAATTAATTTTAATTACAATACTTGTTATAATACAATTTGTATTGATTGTACTGTACTCATCAACTCCATCGACCACAAAGTTTTCTAGGCAGCTGCAGACTAGCATTGCGGTTATGCATTCATTTGTTTGATGTTACCAAATGCGGCACAAACGCCAGTGCTGCTTACATACCTTTTGTTGCTGCAGTGATGGGCGTTCACAACACACACTCACTGCTACACACACTTGACCTGCAAGTTACGTTTACTCACGTGACTCACGTGACTCTAGTGCATAGTCGTGGGTCCACTTTCTCGTTTCTCTAATAATTCAAATTTTATATTTATAAAATTAACAATTGCATTTTAAAATAAATAAGTAATTAATTAACTACAAACAAATTAAATTAGGGTATGGTGTTATCCGGGACATTGTGGCTCCACAAATACGCCCTGTGACGCGTGAAGGTCGAAAATGGACGATCGAGAAATCACGCTGGCGAACTTTCAGGTATTGATTGAACTTTTTACGAAACGTTTTATAACCTTCCTGTTCGCCTACAGGCCGCCACAGGCGCGGACGACATCACAGACTGCATCGAAGTGTTAGACCGGAGCGAGTGGAATCTCGTGGTAAGTTATATTGTACTGTCAATGGCGTTTTTGTTGAGATTTGATACCTGGAAGGTACTAGTTTCGATTGATTTTTTTGTATGCGTGGGCGTGGTATACACAGGATTGCATGATTGATGAATGATTTTAGAGTGGAATTTAGGGATTTGAAATGTAGGGATGGTGAAGTGGTATTGTAATGAGTAGGATGAGGGTGTGTGTGTGTGTGTGTGTGTGTGTGTGTGTGTGTGTGTGTGTGTGTGTGTGTGTGTGTGTGTGTGTGTGTGTGTGTGTGTGTGTGTGTGTGTGTGTGTGTGTTACTGTGTGTGTGTGTCACTTTGTGTGTGTGTGTGTGTGTGTTACTGTGTGTGTGTGTCACTTTGTGTGTGTCACTGTGTGTGTGTGTCACTTTGTGTGTGTGTGTGTGTGTGTGTGTGTGTGTGTGTGTGTGTGTGTGTGTGTGTGTGTGTGGTTTGCTTGCTTGGCATGATGAGTCAATACCTAGTCGTTGGGAAAGACAATTGTCGATTGTGAAATGCCTGTGTGTGGAGATAGTTGTAGTGTTGATGCCATTCTGGGATAACATTTTAGAACTAGTTGTGTGTAGTTTATAGCATTTGTGTTGAAACAATTAACGTATGGTTGTGTTGAGTGTCAATAGAATTTTAGAATAGTGAAGTGAATAGAATGTTTTTGGTTGGTATGTGAGGTTTGTATGTAATGTTGTTGAATTTAACTGTAATAGCTTGCATTTAATTACAGTGATTCCGCTGGAAATTTTTGCTTAGTAGCCATTTGGCTGAAGACGTTTATTCGTTTGTAGCCAAGCTCTTTATTTGAGAGCCAAGAAAAATTACCAAACAGCTACCAATTGATTCAAGTTTTTTTAACCTGGTGGGACAGACAAGCAGTCTTATCAATTGTCACAACAAATCAACAAATGCAGTAGGTATAATGTGACTCATGTCATGCTCAAGGGAACGCGACTTTGGAAAGGCAAAGTCTACAAACCAGACTGCAAGTGTTCAGTGCCCAGGGGTGTTCCCATGATTTCTGTAAGGCACAGCGGAAATAACCACGCCCACCTTAAATTTTGACCCCGCCCATTCCGATTTTTATGGCCAACCCACAAAAGCTTTATGCAGGTTTGCTTACGGTGACATGCCACAAACTGTTGTCACAGAATGCTCAGGCACAAAAGGAACAAAGTGGTTTATCTTTTCTAAAAAGTTTCTCTCTGTCTTAGTTCACTGTGCTTGACCACATGATAGCTATATTAATGCGAGTGAGAAAATTTCCAGACCTCAAGAAGTTGAGAACCTCCCTTTATATAGGATAGGAAGGCCAGATATCGACAGACTTCGTTTGTTACCATCAGATACTGACCTAAATAGTGGGCAGATTGCAAGACAACCACTGTTGAGCTTTGAGTACTTGTATTACAATTAAGTTCATACCATATGGCAGTCTTTGTCCTAATTGGTCTTATCTTCAAACCAAGCATCCCAGGAACTACTTGTTAGCCTGAAACAACTTCCCACTTTTCAAAATACAAATACAAGTCCATTGTCTTCATAGCTAATCACTGCCTACTCATACAGCAAAGCATGGCGGGCCTGTACAAAGTTGAAGCCAAGGCATGGTGGAGTGCCGTGCCTTTTGTATGCTGGGGACAACCGTGGTGCCATCATTCTTGGTTTCTTATACCAAAATTTAATCGCTCTGTCAAAATCAAAGTTTTGTAGTTTTAGCCTTTCTATGTTCAGCATCCATCGTAGTCTACCATCATTTGTAGTCACATTTTGTCGTCATCTTTCTCGTCGTCTCTACCATCGCATGGTCTGCTTCCGTTTTGTATTGGCAGTTGCATGTCTTCAGAACCATGACTGTCATCTTTACTGTGCTTATTTTCTAGTTCAACACTTAATTATGGAAGCCGTACGCAAAGACTGTTCTCTATGTGCAGGACGTAGACAGAGCGTATGCGAGAGATCGGCCGTTTAGTCCTTGGAGCTCCAATGCATTCCCACTAATTGCCATTCTTAGCACACTGTAGCTACTGTGCTTGCAAGATGTGATCATGATACACTGTAGCAGCTAGACAAATTGGTGAGGAGGGATTACCGTTTTTATCGGCAGCAACATCTATTTGTAGTATTTGGCTATTTGGCGATCGTCCAGCAGGAACATTGATTTATATATTTGAAGGGTCTTAGTTATGCATGTATATGTATGTATGGATGTTTGTCTGTTGGTCTGTCTGTCTGTTTGTCTGTCCAACACTTATATTTGTCTGTCGTTTGCTTGTCTGTCTGTCAATCTGTTTGTATGTCAATCTGTTTGTGTGTCAATCTGTTTTTCTGTCAATCTGTTTGTCTGTCAATCTGTTTGTCTGTCTGCTTGTCTGTTTACATCTGTCTGTCTGACTGTTTGTCTGATTGTTTGTCACTCTATTTGTCTGTTTACTTGTTTGTTTGTGTATTTGTCTGTCTACTTGTAGCCATTATGTATACGTGTTGTTGCCTGGCTGTATAGATGTCTGTTTATTTGTCTGTTTTTCTGTCTGTCTGTTTATCTGTGTGGTAGTAATCTCTTCAAGAACACACATGTCATTGCTTTACTCAATTGACTACTTTCTCTCATATTTAGAAAGCCATTAGTTCTTACATTCCATCTCACTTACGGGGAGAGAGAACTGAGACTCAAAGTTCCGTTGGCGAGCCCTCAATTGTTCCACACATCAGTAACCCAAATGGCAGTATACCAGCTGTTCAGTCCGATTCCGTTGTGGTCCCTCATCAGACCTCATGGTCATCACAAGTGACTCAGACGGCATCATTTAGTGGTGTTCAGCCAGTTGTAGCTGATGGGCAGCCAAGGTCAGTTGTTGTTTATAACAAATGGTTGTCAATGCAAGCAAACTAGATTCGCCATGTTTATTGAACAAATAAATAAATTACTCATTAGTACTAATACTGGTTATTGATTTTAATGGATTTACATTGATTATTATTTTTGAGTGATTTTACATTTATCGATGTGTTTTTTCATTGACTAAGGGTCATCCATAATTGTTTACATTCACTCAAGCGTACAAAGTATACGCTAGGGGAGAGGGGCAAGAGTAGTTGTAGGCTTTTGGGGCAGAGTTTAAAAATGTCGATGATTTCTTTGGTCCAGAAGTAGATAGGAAGTAATATTGAAGTAAGGATATTGCATATACGCGTACGAGTGTTGTATCTACATTTGTACCTAATATATGACGCGTATAGCACACTAAGTGTTTGTCGCACGTGTTGAAGCATGGGACGGTAGGTACTCTGCGGTAGGTACGTATACTAACAGATCTGTCTTGGAGACCTTGCGTTGTTCATAAAACGCCGGCGAACAGGTAATAGTTTGTGAACGGTTTTGGTCTTTGCCGTCCCATCTTTGTCTTGCGAGGAAACTGTGCAGAAAGTGCAATGACAATGGAAGATCGCTGGCCAGAATGACAAAATGTGCATATCGATCTTTGAAAAGGCTTCTAATTATTTAATTATTGTAATACCATGGTTCGTTAGAAATAGCTTCACATGACCAACATTTCTATGTACGCTTAGCGGAGGAGGGAGGGTATGCAGAAAGAGTATGCTTGAGAAAATGTCGACAATTGTGGATGACCCCAACTATCTTTGCATCTTTATATATTCTAATCTTTTTGACGTCTTTGAGCACTATTTATTCTTCTAATCTATCATTTCTCATTATGTTTACAGAAAGGGAGGTAACATACAAAAACCTTCATTGGTCTCTTTCTCTACTCCAACAAGGCAAATCCATGTGAGAGTAGAATGGAGAGATAAGACGATACCTATTATAGTCAACGATGAGGACATAATTGGTATGTGTGCATGACGTATTAAAATGGAAACGAACGTGTGTTACTGTGTCGTGTTCTGTTGTACAGAGAGAGTCAAGCGATCGCTTGAGGGTCACACTGGAGTGCCAGTAGAGAAGCAGTCACTACGAGGATGGCCAGGACATGCTGATCCTCCAGACATGGTTGATTTCAATGATGCGGTTTGGTATTAGTAGTTGTGTATTAATTTGATGGTTTATTGGTAGATGACGTTGTCTGATATGAATTTACCAAAGGAAGTGAATCTGTTTCTATTGTCGCCTCCTGATTATGTGGACGACTTTGGGTCGTTGGTACCACCACCATGGTAGGTGACACAGGAGATGTGTACTCACAATGCTTTATTTTTGTGTTTACGTATTGATTTATGTTTAGTCTTTATTGGTTGTCTTTCTAGTTGGACAATATTTAAGTATCTAACTTGCTCATCTGCATGTCTGTCTGTTTGTCCGTCTGTCTTGTTGTTTGCTCTGCTTGTCTTTGATTGTTTGTCTGTTTATCTGTCTGTTTGTTTTGTTTGTTTGTCTGTCTTGTTGTTTGCATACCTTTCAAGCTTTGACTGTTTGTCTGTTTGTCTGTTTGTTTGTTTGTCTGTCTTGTTGCTTGCATACTTTTGACTGTTTGTCCGTCTGTTTGCTTGTGTGTTTGTCTGTCTGTTTGTCTGTCTGTTTGTCTGTCTGTTTGTTTGTCTGTTTATCTGTCTGCTTGTTTGTTTGTTTGTTTGTCTGTCTTGTTGCTTGCATACCTTTCAAGCTTTGACTGTTTGTCTGTTTTGTTGCTTGCATACTTTTGACTGTTTGTCTGTCTGTTTGTTTGTGTGTTTGTCTGTATGTTTGTCTGTCTGTTTGTTTGTCTGTTTGTCTGTCTGTTTGTTTGTCTGTTTGTCTGTCTGTTTGTGTATCTGTTTGTCTGTTTATCTGTCTTGTTGTTTGCGTACCTTTCAAGCTTTGACTGTTTGTCTGTCTGTTTGTTTGTCTGTTTGTTTGTTTGTTTGTTTGTTTGTCTTGTTGTTTGTATACCTTTGACTGTTTGTCTGTTTGTCTGTCTGTTTGTCTGTCTGTTTCGTTGTTTGCTTGTCTTGACTGCCGGTCTTTGACTGTCTGTCTGTTGTTTGTCTCGGTATTTATTTGCGTACTAGTCATATCTGTTATGACTGGTTTATCGTGTTTCTTATATTTTATAGCGTAACACCATCTGTAGTCAGGGTTAACATTTCAGTTGAATTTAATGGAAAAGCAACCGTTATTCCAATAGACACGTCAAAGACAATGTCAGAGGTACAATAGAAATAACAGTCAAACAACTAAGATGTTACAAATATATGTTGGCTGATTCAACAGTTCAAACAA
>NC_085094.1:5217769-5222769 GCF_963422355.1 Corticium candelabrum
TGTGTGTCTGTGTGTGTGTGTGTGTGTGTGTGTGTGTGTGTGTGTGTGTGTGTGTGTGTGTGTCTCCAGGTAATTTTTGATTTTGGACATCAATCTCGTAAAGATGGAAAACAATGGAATTGTACTACTTGACAGCCGGCGCAGTTCTATCTATGCTCTTTGAGCATCTCTTTAGGTGTTTTCAGTCGTTATTAATGTTTCAGGAGTACTTTGCGAATACATTGCATCAATAGTAATCCTTCAGATTCTGTGCACCTTAATCACTACAACCAATTGTGAGTTAGTGTTAGCAAGCTAATTGGTTAAATGCAAAACCTATTCAAGTTCAACAACGCCCAATGACAGGTTGACATGATCCTGTGTGGAAAATAACGGTAGGGCATAGGACAATGTCCCACCAAATGTGTTGTTTGCTCCGACCAAATACTGCACCAGTGTTGGGACGTGTTTGGACAAAACATTCACCGGTACGCATATATGAGAGTGTAAACCTTGTCTCTTAGCACGTGATGGCCTTTCCAATGGTGTAACTGTTAATATTTCATGAATTTAGGTGCCTCCTAGCATGCTTTATTCAGAGACAACCTCAGCTGCCTTTAACGCCGTTTTTCCTTGGAAGTTGGTTGTAAAAAATTACATGCAAAATGGCTGCAGTAGGGTAGGCACTTAGTTATATATGTAACACCATACAAGAATGTCCTACCTAGGCTTAGTCTGTCCGAGCCAAAATAATTCCCTTTTTCCACACTGGTGTGTGTGTGTGTGCATGCGTGTGTGTGTGTGTGTGTGTGTGTGTGTGTGTGTGTGTGTGTGTGTGTGTCTGTTTGAGCCAAAATAATTTCCTATTCTCCACACTGACATCACTAGCGCTATTGTCTGTACATTGTGGATTGGCAGACTCGGACAACATTTGGCTGGTGTGGTTGACTAGTTTGTCAAGAGGAATCCTCGTCCTGTGAAATTTTGCAGCTAATGGCTAATTTATTAATTATATTCTATCAAATAGTGAGACACTTCTAAGTGTTGATGTTTAATTCTGTATGCACTGTTTTAACTTAAAATCATTACACTGACTAACATTATTAGTATATATCAATATACAATTGATGACGTCAATTTATTTATATCAATATAATTAGTATATATCAATACTTCTGTGAGTAACCTTGCGTACGCCACTGACCTATGATGGTGTCAACCACTGACTCAGATTGTGTGATACAGCAAGTTCATGCAACACTAATACATATTCGAGTGAATGTATCAACAAGCTCTAAAGCTCGTGGCTCGAACAGCTTGTTTACATTAACAAACGATAGGCATTAATGTATTTGTTATTAATTAATATTAATAAGCTAAATACTTATGTGTGTTTGTACAGGCCGAGAGATGGGAGCGACAACGAATGAAGGAAGAACAGGATGCTGCGTATCAGGAGTCTCTAGCTGCTGATAAACTGAAGTCTGAACAGAAAGCGATAGAGCAACTAGAAGAGCAGCAACGGTTGCTAGAGAAAGAGCGAAAAGCCCAGAAAGAGCTGCAGGAGAAAGCAAAGCAAGAGGTAAGGTGATAGACAATTTCACTGTAAGCGTTTCTTGTATATGTAATGTGCTAGTAGACACACACACACACACACACACACACACACACACACACACACACACACACACACACACACACACACACACACACACACACACACACACACACACACACACACACACACACACACACACACACACACACACACACAGCTTTGGATTAGAACGCAGCTTCATTTGCTAGTTAATTATTGATAATTTTGTTTGATTAGTTGTCATTTTCTTTGTGTTAGGCATACTTCAAAGGTCTTGGCGAAAAACTACCCGAGGAGCCTTCTCCATCATGTGGTATCAGGCTAGCTACTCTGAGAATTAGGCTTCCTGATGGCAGCACAAAAATGAGACGATTTCTAGCCACAGACTCACTGCACGTATGAGAACAATGTGTTTCAATTATGTGCCGGTGGTGTGATTTTGTATTTAGATGCTGTTTAATTTTATTGAGTCTCTTGGTTGTCTGTCATCTCAGTATCGTGTTCGAGTGAATTTTCCTAATAAAGAGGTGAGGCAGCGCTGGTGTGAAGTGTGAGTAGTGATTAGGTGCTAGCAGTGTAACGGTCTGGCTATGTCTCGTATGTAGTTTGTATAATGATGTAAGTTAAGGAACACGTACTGTTACCCAAATTGCTTGGAAAGTGTGGTGTGTGTGTGTGTGTGTGTGTGTGTGTGTGTGTGTGTGTGTGTGTGTGTGTGTGTGTGTGTGTGTGTGTGTGTGTCACTGTGTGTGTGTGTGTGTGTGTGTGTGTGTGTGTGTGTGTGTGTGTGTGTGTGTCACTGTGTGTGTGTGTGTGTGTGTGTGTGTGTGTGTGTGTGTGTGTGTTGCTATGGTGTGTGTGTGTGTGTGTGTGTGTGTGTGTGTGTGTGTGTGTGTGTGTGTGTGTGTGTGTGTTGCTATGGTGTGTGTGTGTGTGTGTGTGTGTGTGTGTGTGTGTGTGTTTGTGTGTGTGTGTTTGTGTGTGTCACTGTGGTGTGTGTGCATGCATGTGTTTGTGCATGTGTGTGTGTGTGTGTGTGTGTTAAAATTTCATGTAATGTAATTATATCAGTTTACACACTATGCTTTCAATCAGTACAAAGAAAGTATAGACATTGGTAGCCATAATCTCCAGAGACCGACTGTTGTGGTGGAATATTCCACGAGAATACGGTATCGCTACCAGGGGTGTCCAAGTTTGAAATAGTTGGCCCTTCACATACCGACACTCCCACGCACACTAGTAAAGTATGTATGACAGCCACTGTCTGCATCTCAGGATCAGAGTCACCAGACCTCCTTTTGCTTGGCCAATAGGAGTCAATCGTTCTTCGCTTTGACATACACCTATACTACACATCAGTAATCATTACAGTAACTAATGGGCATGCCAAGGTATTACTGTGTATATAATCTTGGCACTGCAAAAATTGGCTTGGCACTACATGCAGTGCCATAGCACCAGATGGGCACCCCTGATCGCTACAATATAGCAATGCAAAAAATTGTAGTAGAAATTTTGTGTGTCAATTTGTCATTGGCTGTTTGTATTTACTCTATGCTTTCTACTTATCAGATCTCCGCTCTTGACAATACACTGACGTTAGAAGAAGCCGGGCTATGCCCACAAGAGACTGTCTTTGTTGAAGAAATCATGTAGTGTAGAGAAGATTGGTTGGTATAAGAGTAATATTTTACAGACTTATAGAGAGTCCTGTACAGGTCTGTGTCCACAGCGAGTCAGAGGATGATCTAGATCAGTCGTCCATAGGAATTCACTGCCAGTTAGTAGTTCATTGATTTCATGAGAATGCTGAATTGTGTCTCTAACGAAACTGATACTTCACAGTCTAAGTGAGTCAGCCATCTATGCCTGACACAAAATGACTAACAGATACTTTATATTGCAAAAATTCTGCACACCACAGTATTGATATTAACTATTCTATCTGCTCGCTTGTGTGTACACTCTTGTGTAAATTCAGAGTGAACAAAAAATTAAATGTAGGCATGACTCTTCGAATATATGTGTTTCATGTTGATTTCATAGTCTGTCTGTAGTGCAGCTGATCTGAAATCATCTTGAGAAATACTTCATGTCGTTTCGTGTAGTACCTCAAGTCAGACGTACATGAGCAACGGAACCATTTGTAAATGACATGAATTGTTACTTTGTCAGGTTAGTGTCCGGGTTTGTGACTTTTCCCACACTTGACATTCTGCTCATGGCCGTCTAAGGGCAAGGAGTAATCAGGTAGTGAATGGTGAGGGGTTGTATATTTGACTAACCTGGAAAGATGGAAAATGGGATGAAGAACATGCGCCTAACATGGCTGCCCCAACCAGTACAGACTCTTGTTCTTTACAGACAACAATTGGTAGACCTGAAGGTGAAGATGACACACATTTCTATAAACGAATGATGCAACACACACACACACATGCACACACACACACACACACACACACACACACACACACACACACACACACACCAGTGTATGACAAATCGTGCCATCTCTATACATCAAAGTCTTAGTTGCCTAGTCATTACTCTGGTTGCCCATAAACTAAATCCATGACCTTATTGCAGCAACATATAGAACATATTGTACAATCATGTCGTGACGACTATGACTGTCAGTCTATTTACAATTGTACTGCATTCGTCAGTCGACGTTCATCCATCATGCTAACAGACGCCCGCACTGGGTGAATATTGTAGTGTGAGCTAACTACAGCACCAAAACGTGGTTGTGAGCGTGTACTGCTTCAATAACCAGAAACTGGTTAACTTGGCGGTGGCACTTGAAGTTGTCCCTTCGACACACTTGTGTATCTCAAAGATGATATGTCAACCAGTTGTCATCTCGCATGCGTAGGCATGCTCAGAAGAATGTCATGCTGGAAGGTAGGATAGCTGTCAGCTGGTTGTTCCTGGGCAACACTAGTCTGCCATTTCAGTTGTCCGGTCATATTTCTGGTTGTCCCGGGCGTTGTGGCAACCGATTTGTGGTACACTGTGCACACACACACACACACACACACACACACACACACACACACACACACACACACACACACACACACTTGTAAACACCTGTGATGTCTGCATGTATTTGAACAAACATGTCGTTCCGACTTCCACCACCACAAGCAAAGATGGTGTTCACGTCGTGTCCTTGAGCGACCATCGAATCCAACACATGCCGTGTACCATGCTATTCAAAACATGGAAACATTACAGCACTATCCTCATGACACAACAGAGCAACTAATATGATCAACAACTGACCGCTATTCCTTGTATGGTGGCAAGATACAAACATGCGAGATCATCAACGTCAGATGCAAGTGTCAGCCCAAGTATCTCTCAAAAACACACACATTGAGTTGACCTGAATCGCAGTACTATGCTTACTGTA